>NW_013617520.1:19553-30133 GCF_000695525.1 Brassica oleracea var. oleracea | reverse complement strand
TCAAATCATATGAAACATGCGGCATGTCTTAATTATGTGATTATTTGTTTTACCGTCTCTCTCTCCTACACACACACACTCTCTCTCTCTCTATATATATCTGCTCCCAAGGTCGGTGACTTTCTCTAGTGCTTCTTCATCCCCTCCAATTCTCTCTCTAGCTCTTCTTCATCCCCTCCAATTCTCTCTCTAGCGCTTCTTCATCCTCATACTCTTTTTTTTTTTTTTTTTTTTTTTTTTTTTTTCTCTTGTAAAATCCAAAGATGATGGCATCTACGCTATCGCGGTTGTTCTCAAGATCTCGGCCTATCCTTCTCCGAAGAGTCTCGTTCCGCAGCTGTTTCCCAAAACATACCCTCGCCTCAAGTCTTGGATCAGTCTCGGAGTGGATGAATATAAACGGTTACAACGGCAGAGGACTTGTCGATCTTCCTAGAAAGCATCCCCTCGCCGCCGGCGCAGCTAAAATCCCTAACGACGGCTCTCCCTACTATAACCGCCAGTCTCTCCTCCACTACCAGAAGCTACAAGTAATCAGATCTATTTTTTTTGTTTTTCCCTTCTGAGTTTTGGATGAATATTGGTGCTGATGTTTGTTTACGTCGTGAAGCAGAGCACTGGCCCTTGTTCTCGGCCTATCCTTCTCCGAAGAGTCTCGTTCCGCAGCTGTTTCCCAAAACATACCCTCGCCTCAAGTCTTGGATCAGTCTCGGAGTGGATGAATATAAACGGTTACAACGGCAGAGGACTTGTCGATCTTCCTAGAAAACATCCCCTCGCCGCCGGCTTGGGAAGGTCTCTTTTTACTAGACTTAACTAATATTACGTTTCTACCTTAATTATTATTATTATTATTTTTTTTTCTTCTACCTTAATTATTATTATGTCTCCTTTCCTTGGTCTTTATTTGATTACTTAATATGCCATGTCTCAGGGCTGTTGCGCTTCAAAACTTTGAGAAAAAGCTGAAATCTACGAGGAGTAACGTACCCATAACTAAGAGCGAGCCTGCTGAAACAAGACCACTAGGTACAACAAGAGCTTATAACTTTTGTATTTTACCCAAAACATACTGTCTTAGTGGTCTACTCCTGATTCAGTGTTAATAGATGATATGTATACATTTGGTAGGTTCTCTCATATTGCTACGAAACTTATTATTAACCTTCTTACTCAAGCCAAAATGCTATATGCTCAATACCTATAAGGGGGAGTAGAATTATACAACTTGCGTGTCTGGCTTGTCTTAAGAGTTCTCTTCAACAAGTCCACATGCTGAATGAGAATATGCAAGATATGTGTTGATCTTTCACTGATTAGTCTGGCCGTATTACTACAGAGCAACAAGAGAAAACGAGAATGATCCATGAAAAGTTTAAGGATGATGTCGGGAACCATCTTGAAGACTTCAAGAGTGCTATTGGAGGGCTTGAAGCAAACCACTCAGAGTTGAAAGGAAGCATTAAGAAACAAAGTATGTTCACTTCTGTCTTCCTTTCTAGCTTTTCCCTATAACGAATCATAACGTTGAAGAACTGCTGCGAAACATAATCATTTACGATAGAGCACTTGTGTAGAGAAAGTATCAAAGCTAGATTGGCAAGAGAGCTTTTGAGAAAAAAGTCTTTGCCTAAACGCTATATCTCTTGTTGACAGGAACATCACACCAAAAGCTCGGTATCGAGACAAATCTCAACAGTGGATCAAGGGGATGCTCTGTAACGCTTCAACAGATTATGAGAATGATCCACGAGAAGTTTGAGGAAGATGTCGGGAACCATCTTGAAGACTTCAAGAGTGCTATTGAAGGGCTTGAAGTTGGAGCAAACCAGCAAAGTAAGTTCGCTTCTGTAATTAATTATTTTACCTTTTTCCATATATACACATTCTTAACATTGTCTTATGTAACTGATCTTCAGAGGGGATTCAGGTCGAGAAACAGCTAAGTGGGGGAGTGGTAGCTCAGCTAAATCTGGTGTCGTGTCAACTCCTTCCTCCAGAGGAAAGATGATGCAGCTGAAGATGATGGCTCCATCGATGCAGATGAGGGGATTCTCATACAAACCGCAAAAATCTGAGTTGCCAGACATCAACGTGGACGCTTTTGAAGATGAATCAGAGCTCTTGAAGTTTTTGAGGGCTTACCACCCCACATACTGTGTTGTTAATCAGCAAGAGGAGATGAAAAAATATCTGGCTCAAGTAGAAAGGAAGAAGAAATATGAAGCCGAAGCAAGGGATGCCCGTGAAAAAGGGAATACGGCCGAGGCCGAATCGTGGGCTAAGTTAGCAGAGGAAGCTGGCCAAAAGGCACAGGAACACCTTGAGAGTAGCGAGAATATGATTGCGTACGAAAACTTCTGGCTTGGCAAGATAAATGAATTTCGTGAGTACCAGAAGAAGAAGAATGTTGTTGTCTTAACACCTGATAACTTCCATGAGATTGTACTGGATCAGAACAAAGATGTCTTGGTCGAGTTTTATGCCCCAGGGTACTACTACTATCTATCTCTTCCCTTCACTCTCATGGTTTTGCTTTCTTCCATGCCGTTTTTCTAATTTCTTAGTTTTAAATCTTCCAGGTGCGGCCAGTGCAAGTCCCTCGTGTATACAAAGGTAGCCGAGGTGTTTAAGCATGAAGAAGGTGTGGTCATAGCCAAGTTGGATACTGATGCTCACAAAAGCCTTGGCGAGAAGTAATATTTTTTACTCATCGATGGATATCGCTGTATTAAATTTGTAGAATACTAAAGATGAAAACCGCTAACCTTCATTTTGTTCCCACAGGTATGGAGTAAGTGGATTCCCAACCTTAAAGTTCTTCCCAAAGGACAACAAAACCGGTCAGGAGTATGATGGTGGAAGGAACTTAGATGAATTTGTAAGCTTCATCAACGAGAAAGTTGGAACCGGCAGAGACAGCAAAGGGAAGCTTACCTCAAAGGTTTAAAAAAACATGTTTCTATCTTAGTATTGCAATTTCTATCTAAGGTTTGAAAGCTTTTGTTGATTCATCTCTCTTGTTTGATAGGCTGGTATAGTGGAAAGCTTAGACACGTTGGTAAAGGAGCTAGTTGCAGCCAGTGAAGATGAGAAGAAGGCAATCTTGTCTCGCATCGAAGAGGAAGCTGGCAACCTTAAGGGCTCCACAGCAAGGTATGTTGTAGTATTAGCGTTTTATAGTTACACTTGAATGGTAAAGTTTTTTTTTTGTATATATAAAATAGGTATGGAATGCTTTACACCTCACTTGCAAAGCAGTACACAGAAAATGGTTCAGGCTATGCTACCAAAGAAGCTAAGCTGCTTGGACGACTCATTAGCAAGGTCTAAACATCATTTCTTCTTCTTCCTCTCAGTCCTTAGTAATTAGATTATTGCTTTGCAATCGAGAAACAGTAAGACTTTTGTATTGACATTTTTTTCTAACTGTGTTTTCCTGTGCAGTCTACAAGTCCGCTGAAAGCTGAGGAACTCACTCTCAAGAGAAACATCCTAAACACGTTTGCTTCTTCTTAGAAGCCTAAGATTGAAGTTGCTTCTTCTTGTTTTTGCTTTTCTTTCAGCTCTTATAGACAGTTAAGTTGAAGGTGGATCATGGATAATAGGCTAAAAGATGGTTTTTGCTAGTTGTGGTCAAGAACAGATACTAATGGAATTTTTAAAATTTACAGAACAAAAAACATCAAGAAACCAAAAACAAAAGAATTTGAATTTTTTTTTGTTGTGGTTAGGTTAGGAACTAGGGGATGGAAGTTGTGATTAGTTAATTAAGCTCAGAACCTGTGGTCAATAGGGTCTGAGGTTTTGTGGTTTTAGAGGCTGAGGATTTGTGGTCAGGATTAGAGGGGCCGTGTAGAAAGTCTGAAGTTGTGTAGTCTGAGTAACTTTGGTTGATGTCGAATGACCTTGTGTACTGTTGTGTACAAACCAATATATTGCAAATCATAGTCCAAACCATAGAGACCCTTTAACGATCCTAACCATACCGATCGTGACAACTATATAGTATAACCACCCATTCACAAAATCAACCATTCCCACTTCCAAACCAACGTTAACATTATTACCACTGATTGGTAATAACAGCAACAACGCTCTTTTAGCCTCAGCCACACCAACCAAAGCCTCTACTTCATCCCGATCGAAATTCCACCACCACAACTTCCCACAGCTCACGGCCAAAGCCACTCTCTCCACCACAGTCTCTTCTCTCCGGTGATGACATGCCTCTCCTCCCATCATCGTGCTGTCCACCACCGGTCTCACGATCACCCTACACCACACAAGCATTACCTCGTGAATACCAAAGAAAAACACTAGCCTGCTCAAGAAGTTACGTTCGCTCCCAGGCCTAAACCGACGGAGATTTGGACAAGGAAAAGCGTGAGCCACGCGATGCTGACGATGCTGACGTGCGGATAAAAGGGAATGGACCGGTTGGGATCTGTTGATGTGATCTTGGTGGTTAGACCAAGAACTAGCGTGTAAACGCTTATTGACCGAATAAGTCCACATGCTGAATGAGAATATGCAAAGATATGTGGTGATCTTTCACTGATTAGTTTGACCGTATTATTACAGAGCAACAAGAGAGAGCGAGAATGATCGTTGAAAATTTGTTAACTCTCCCCATAGTTTCATCAAATTGCAACAACATCCAGTTCATCTGATTCTTTTGCTTTCTTGGTTTCCAATATCTACTGCCGTGTTATTTCCTTTATTTATTTAGAAGCTCAAAGATATGGATATGTTTGAGACTAAGAGTGTAATGATGATGTTTCATTTTAAGACAATTTGTTGTATCAAAATAGCAATGCTTTATACAATTTTCCGGTTTTCCCTTATCAAGTCTTCCTCTTTATTTGTTATTATGCTTTTCTGAGCAGACCGTACGGAGTTGCTACCCTCTCTCACTTGGCTCAATTGGTGAAAAATGTTAGCCATTGCTTGTTTAATCTTGGTCTCTTTATTTGTGCCTGTGAAGCTGATGCTTTATGTGATGTGTGATATCTGTTTTAGCTGATGCACTGTGATGATTACCAGGATTAATTTTGTTATCAATTGAAACTGTTATGATTAAAAATGTGATTACATAGAAAAATACAATAAAAATGCAACGGATGATGTGATTCAATCATTTCATACAAATTTTAGTTCAAGATATTAATAAATGTTTTTGCATAGAAAAATGCAACGATTGAATTAGTTGATGTGATTCAATCGTGTATAAAATGTGGCGCAAGAGATTAATTAATGACAAATAGTGCATTGTGACTGAAAATTGCAAATCACACATACATAAAATTGGAAATCAAGTAATATCGGAAATGTTCTTAAAACGCACTGTTTCGGAGTGACACTATTTAGGCGATTTTGAAGGCGACTTAGGTTTCGAGGGTAACTTCACAGAGATCTCTGCCGGTTCTAGATCAAGGTCTCCAATGGGGGATCGGGATCTTCCAGTGAACTCTCCGGAGGATGATCGAGGTAACAAGGGGTCAAACATGGAGGATCGAGAAGAGAGGGATCAAGGAGGTTTGGAAGGATTGAAACCGCGATCGTGGGTTAACGCTGTTCAAGGGAAGAAGGTCTTAAAGAAGTACGATATGGATATTCAGATGATGGATGGGATCGGATCTGTGACTGTACCGGAGGAAGTATTCACGGATGCCTCTCCTCTATGGGAAGATTTTATCATTGGGAGATTCCTAGATAAGGCTCCAGACATCGCGAAAGTTCACGCGATAGTCAACAAAATCTGGGCATTGAGCTACAAGTCGCAGATGATTGATGTTCATGTGATTAATTCAACAACTATGAAGTTCAAGGTGAGTAATCCTATTATTCGAAACAGAATCTTGAGAAGGTCGATGTGGAATATTGCAGAGATACCGGTAGTCATGGCGAAGTGGTCACTGTTGACAGAGGATATTAAACAAGAAACACACTCTATTCCGCTATGGGTCCATCTGAAGAATGTGCCAATGGAGATGTATTCGTGGAAGGGTCTCAGTTTTGTATCAAGTCAAGTGGGAATACCAGTTCGGCTACATCCAGAGACAGAGCAGTGCGAGAATCTGAAAGTGGCAAAAATATTTGTGAAGGTGGATTTATCCAAGCAGCTGCCTAAATTGATGAACTTCAACTTACAAGGGAAGGACACTCTGGTAGAGTATTCATACCCGTGGCTCCCAAATAAATGCACATATTGTGGAAAATGGGGTCATTTAGCAAGAGTGTGTAGAGGAAAGAGGATAGCTGATAAGACTATGGAAGAAGAAGAGTTGGTGAAAACTAGCAGAGGTATAGATTCAGTTAAAGACTCAGTGGAAGTTGTCAAAACGGTCAGTTCAGAGGGAAGAGATGTTCCAGTGGAAGGTTTGGTAGTGGGTTCAGTGGTAAGCTCAGTGGATGGTTATGTGGCAGATTCAGTGGCTAGTTCAGTATCTGGGTCAGTGGTTGGTCTAGTTAATGGTGAGGTGGATGGTTTAGTGGCAGACTCAGTTGTTGGTTTGGTATCTGGTTATGTAGTTGGTCTAGTGGCTGGTGTTGTGGATTCAGTCGTGGGAGCAGAAAAAGAAAAGGTTACTGGAGTTGCAGGAAAGCAGGTTGACAAGTTGGCTGGCTCAGTTGAAAGGGAGAAAAGAAGTTGTGGGAAAGATAATATAAAGACAGCAGTGATTGATAAGGAAAAATTTTGGGTGGAAATCTCTCCAGGGAAAGTGAGTCGCACACCAATAAAGAGCAAACAACTAGAATTTGAACAAGTATCTATGGAGGCAGATTAGGGTTTTAAATTGATCCACTGCCGTCGGTGTGGCCTCTCGCTCACCGACGAGAACCTTCTTCTTTCTTCCTCCTCTTCCTTTCTTTCTCCTCTTCTTTCCTTCCATGGTGCTACGTCTCTCCGGTTCGCCTATGCTCCTTCCTCCTCCTCCAGAGCCGCCGCCGGTTACTTTTCTTCTAGATCTAGCATCCATGATTGCTCCTCTGGACCTTCCCATCCTTCCCGACCCTCCCGACCACTCTGGTGCACCGGATCTGTTCTCCTTCACCCTCAAAATTGCAGAGCCTCCTTTTGTTTCTGGTACGACGACCTCTAGCTCAGCTTGTTTGTTGCTCGTGTCTTTAGGAGTGAACTTTGTGAAGCCTTGGCTCCGCCATACTCCTGTCTGCAGGGTTTAGTTCTACTGGAGAAAGTGTAGTTTCTCTCCTTTGCTCTTAGGATTTTTTTTGAAAGATACGGTCTTTGTGACTCCCTCGATAGAGTCAGAATTGGTTGGTTTCTGTTGCACTTCAAGTCTCACTAAACTAAATTCAAGGTCCCAATATCCTCCATTACCTCAGTATGAGGTTTTTAGGCTTTGGTTTAGCCTTCCCTTACCTCAGGGTGAGGTTCTGTTACCTCAGTATGAGGTCCATTTACCTCAGTATGAGGTCGTAAATCTACTCTTTTTGCGTTCATTGCAATATATCTGTATGTTGGTTTTCTTAACTAATATTTCAGGAATAAGCTACAGAAAATTAGGAGATGATTTCATAAAAACCAATCTTGGCTTTTTAGCTTCTGATTTGGTTGGCGGACTGTGGAGTTTCATACAATTTCACGCTCCTTTAATGCTGAGGATTTCATTTTTATATTCAGGCTCATCAAGATGGTGCGTGGTCACCTCTATAGCCAAATTTGTTGCTGCCTTTCATGCATTTTATGCTGCAGCTTGTTCGGGCAGTAGTTCACTGTGTGTGTCTTCTGATTCCCATGGCTTCATCTCACTTTCTAGCACTTTAGGTATCTCTATCTTAAGTTGCTTATGTGCTATGTATGCGTCTATCCAGTGTGTTTTTGTTTCCCGCATAGCTTTTGATGCAGCGGTTTATCTAACCAGTATGGTTGCTTTGCTGTACTTGAACAATTCCTCCATGGTTGGAGTTTAAGTTTTATTTATAAAAGTTGGTTTGATAAAAAAAAACAAAGAAGAACAAGTATCTATACTATCCAAATCAAGGTTCTCGGTTCTAAGTACGTACGAGGAAGAAGGTGAAATACCTGAGACTAAAGATGATATGGAGGAAGAAAATAAAGTAGAAGATGAAGATATGGAAGATGACAAGGATTTGGAAATGGAGGAATCAGTGTATAAGAATGAAGAAGATATAATAAACACAAGACAGTATTTGCCGAGGGGTTCGAAAAATAAGCACAAATTCTTGAGTGTGACCGTTCAAAGAGCTAGGGGTGATGGCCCTGGTGATCAGAATAAAAAGAAGAAATCTCGCAAAGCACAATGAAAGGGTTCTTCTGGTACACCAAGAAGGTGAAATACCTGAGACTAAAGATGATATGGAGGAAGAAAATAAAGTAGAAGATGAAGATATGGAAGATGACAAGGATTTGGAAATGGAGGAATCAGTGTATAAGAATGAAGAAGATATAATAAACACAAGACAGTATTTGCCGAGGGGTTCGAAAAATAAGCACAAATTCTTGAGTGTGACCGTTCAAAGAGCTAGGGGTGATGGCCCTGGTGATCAGAATAAAAAGAAGAAATCTCGCAAAGCACAATGACAGGGTTCTTCTGGTACACCAGCGGCTTTAATAAACCAACTAAACATTCAGTAGTCCGTGAGTGGTTGAGAAGTCAGTCATTGCAGTTTAGAAGTCTTATAGAAACAAGAGTAAAAGAAGGTAAAGCAGGAAATATTTTAAATTCAGCGTTTCAAAACTGGTCATTTATGGCTAATTACGAGTACAATTATCTTGGAAGAATATGGGTGCTTTGGGGGCCGTCAGTGAGGATGACTCCAGTTTTTAAAAGTAGCCAAATGATTGCATGTTCAGTTAACTTGGAGGGGAGAGTAGAGGAAGTATTGTGTTCTTTTATATATGCACTGAACACTATGGAGGAGAGAAGAATGTTATGGGAAGATTTGAGGAATCACAAAGACTCAGCAATGTTTAGAGGTAAACAATGGCTAGTTTTTGGTGATTTTAATGAGATTTTACAAGGAAATGAGCATTCAGGGTATGATAATAATCCGATCATCACCACAGGAATGAGAGAATTTCAGGACACCGTAAGTTATTGCACTCTCACCGATATGAGTTTTCATGGTCCTACTTATACTTGGTGCAATAAAAGGGATGAGGGGCTAGTATGCAAAAAGTTAGACAGAATATTGATGAATGATGCTGCTCTGCATGGTCTGCGAAATGCTTATAGTGTATTTGAATCAGGAGGGTGTTCTGATCAGCTCAGATGTAGGTTTCATCTAGAAATGGAAGTACAGAAGAAGTGAAAACCTTTTAAGTTCACGAATGTCATAGCAACAATGGAAGATTTCCAACCAACAGTGGAGAGGTATTGGAGGGAAACATAGAAATTATTCCATTCAACTTCGGCTATGTATCGGTTGGGAAAAAAATTAAAGGGTCTTAAGCCTACTTTGAGAATTCTAAGTAAAGAGAAGCTGGGGCAGTTACCAAAAAAACAAAGGAGGCATATAAGCATTTGTGTGAGAAGCAGACAGAAACCTTAATGTGTCCATCTTCTGAGGCTATCAAAGAGGAGAGTGAAGCTTTGGAGAGATGGCAAAAGCTTGCTGATTTAGAAGAAGAGTTCTATAAACAAACATCTAAGCTACATTGGTTGGAAGTGGGGGATGGAAATAATAGACATTTCCACAATGCGGCTAAGATAAGAGAAGTAAGAAATGCAATCAGAGAGGTGATATGTCCGAATGGAAGTATAGCCATGACTGACGATGATATAAAGAAAGAAGCAGAGAGGTTTTTTACTGATTTCTTAACCCATAAACCTGTGGATTATGAAGCTCCTTCAGTTGAATACCTACAGAGTTTGCTACAGTTTCGTTGTACTGAAGGAGACCAAGAGAGACTGGCCAGTGAGGTCACAGCAGAAGAGATTAAAGCAGTGGTGTTTAAAATGCCATCGAACAAATCGCCTGGACCAGATGGCTACACACCAGAGTTTTTTAAAGCGGCTTGGCCTATCATTGGAGAAGATGTAGTCGTTGCTGTGCAATCATTCTTTCTTAAAGGTTTTCTCCCGAAAGGTATCAATTCCACTATCCTAACACTTATACCTAAGAAGGAGAATGCTAAGGAGATGAAAGATTATAGGCCAATCTCATGCTGTATTGTACTTTACAAAGTGATATCTAAACTGCTTGCAAATCGCCTCAAGGGAATTCTGCCACAGTTTATATCAAATAACCAGTCTGCATTTGTTAAAGATAGGTTGCTGATGGAAAACCTTCTGTTAGCTACTGAGTTAGTCAAAGATTATCACAAATCTGAGATATCATCCAGAAGTGCAATGAAGATTGATATCTCCAAGGCCTTCGATTCTGTGCAGTGGCCTTTTCTCCTAACAACCCTGGAAGCTCTTGGTTTCCCTGCAAAATATATACATTGGGTCAGACTCTGTGTGTCGACAGCTTCATTCTCTATACAGGTTAATGGAGAACTGGCTGGTTACTTCAGTACTCGAGGTTTGAGGCAGGGTTGTGCTCTGTCGCCTTCTCTATTCGTGATATGTATGAATGTACTATCCAAG
>NW_013617520.1:18375-19522 GCF_000695525.1 Brassica oleracea var. oleracea | reverse complement strand
AAAGCTATCTGATGCGCAAAGGGTCTCTTTGGGATTTAAGGGATAACACAATAATGGGGTCTTGGATGTAGAATAAAATCCTCAAAATGAGAGAGGTTGCAAAAAGGTTTCATTGTGTTGAGGTTAAGAATGGAGAGTCTACTTCCTTTTGGTATGATTTGTGGTGTTCAAAGGGGCGATTATTGGATCTGCTAGGCACAAGGGGATTCATAGAGATGGGAGTTCTAGTGAATTCAACAGTTGCTGAAGCTATGCATATGCATAGAAGAAGACATCACCGCATTGAGATATTTAATAAAGTGGAGGATGAGATAGAGAAGTTGAAGCATGAGAACCATCAAATAGAAGATATTGGCCTTTGGAGGAGTAAGAATGGGAAATACAAACCAACCTTTTCATCAAAAAACACTTGGCTGGAGATAAGGAAAGTGTATGCGGATCAAGTTTGGAGCAAAGGGGTATGGTTTAAGCATGCCACACCTAAATATTCATTTCACACATGGACAACAATGAGAGATAGGCTGGCCATATGTGATCGAGTTTTGAAATGGAACCCAAATATTGATCCTCTGTGTGTTCTTTGCAAGCAACAAATGGAGTCGAGGAATCATTTGTTTTATCTATGCTCTTACTCGAGTAGGATTTGGCAAAGTCTGACAAGAGGTTTGCTTCAGTCTAGATACACAGAAGATTGGGAGGAGATAAATGTGCTTTTGTTGGATCATAGATTGGACAGAATCAAGAGGTTTTTGATAAGGTACACTTTTCAAGCAGCTGGTCATGCGATATGGAGAGAAAAAAACCACAGGAAACATAGTGAAAAAGAGCTCCCATACATGCTGCTTTTGAAGAATATTGACAAAACTGTGAAAAATAAGCTTTCTACTATTAGGAGGCAATGGAGGGATGAGTATATGGTTTGGATAGAGAGTTTGAGTATTAAATACTAGAATAATGTCTTTGTTTTTATTTCAATCACAGTGTTTACACATTCTTATGTACAAAAGTTTTGGATAAATAAAATTTAAAATTTATTCAAAAAAAAAAAATTGGAAATCAGTATTGCAGTCAGAGATCAGATGCTTTCAATTTTCTGGGCCTCTTATGAGCTGGTGAAGGAGTATCTGATTGTCTTCCAGGACCCTGT
>NW_013617520.1:9419-15244 GCF_000695525.1 Brassica oleracea var. oleracea | reverse complement strand
AAAGCTATCTGATGCGCAAAGGGTCTCTTTGGGATTTAAGGGATAACACAATAATGGGGTCTTGGATGTAGAATAAAATCCTCAAAATGAGAGAGGTTGCAAAAAGGTTTCATTGTGTTGAGGTTAAGAATGGAGAGTCTACTTCCTTTTGGTATGATTTGTGGTGTTCAAAGGGGCGATTATTGGATCTGCTAGGCACAAGGGGATTCATAGAGATGGGAGTTCTAGTGAATTCAACAGTTGCTGAAGCTATGCATATGCATAGAAGAAGACATCACCGCATTGAGATATTTAATAAAGTGGAGGATGAGATAGAGAAGTTGAAGCATGAGAACCATCAAATAGAAGATATTGGCCTTTGGAGGAGTAAGAATGGGAAATACAAACCAACCTTTTCATCAAAAAACACTTGGCTGGAGATAAGGAAAGTGTATGCGGATCAAGTTTGGAGCAAAGGGGTATGGTTTAAGCATGCCACACCTAAATATTCATTTCACACATGGACAACAATGAGAGATAGGCTGGCCATATGTGATCGAGTTTTGAAATGGAACCCAAATATTGATCCTCTGTGTGTTCTTTGCAAGCAACAAATGGAGTCGAGGAATCATTTGTTTTATCTATGCTCTTACTCGAGTAGGATTTGGCAAAGTCTGACAAGAGGTTTGCTTCAGTCTAGATACACAGAAGATTGGGAGGAGATAAATGTGCTTATGTTGGATCATAGATTGGACAGAAACAAGAGGTTTTTGTTAAGGTACATTTTTCAAGCAGCTGGTCATGCGATATGGAGAGAAAAAAACCACAGGAAACATAGTGAAAAAGAGCTCCCATACATGCTGCTTTTGAAGAATATTGACAAAACTGTGAAAAATAAGCTTTCTACTATTAGGAGGCAATGGAGGGATGAGTATATGGTTTGGATAGAGAGTTTGAGTATTAAATACTAGAATAATGTCTTTGTTTTTATTTCAATCACAGTGTTTACACATTCTTATGTACAAAAGTTTTGGATAAATAAAATTTAAAATTTATTCAAAAAAAAAAAATTGGAAATCAGTATTGCAGTCAGAGATCAGATGCTTTCAATTTTCTGGGCCTCTTATGAGCTGGTGAAGGAGTATCTGATTGTCTTCCAGGACCGTGTAGGGTTTATATACTTTCATAGAAATCCATATATATGATACAAAGACTAGACACTGATCTGGATTACCTTGCGCTTTTGTTCCTTCTTGATTGGTCTTTCAGCTGAAACAGACACACACTTTGCAAGTTAGTGAGATGATTAAGTGGTATATACAATTCTGAAACAAAGGAGATTTAAGGAAACGTACCTCCAAAACTGAATGGCTCAGATGCGATCCTGATCATACACAAAGGATTAGAGATAATATATCCATACAAGGATGAAACTGCAGTAAGAATTGACGATTCAAGTTATGATGCTGACCTTTGGAGTATCCGGCATTGCGGCATATGTCCCTTCACGGTGTGATGAACCTTCTGATTCTTTATACTGTAGCTGAAATTACGTGACACATCAAAACCAGGCCATAAAAGGACACAAGTTGTGAATTGATGTGAGATAGATTTTATACATGGAACCTGTATCATCTAGTTTACCTGCTTCTGAAGATTCAGTAGTGTTAGAATTTTCTTTTCGTAATTCAAGATGTCGTAGGAACTTTGGCTTTAAATTAACCTGTAAATAGAAAATTATATATACTAAAACTCATTCTGAAAAAAAAAACCCCTAAAAACAGAGCTAATCAAATAAACTCATAAGAACCTAGCTTGAGTGAGAGTGCCCCTTTAAGGCGTTAGCTAAATCTTATTCCTCACAGTCGATGGGAAAGATTAGCAAATGGTATATAAATAAATAGAAAAAGAGTTAAACAGAACAAGAAGCAGAAACAAACCCCGAGATCTTGCAGAGTCTACTCAACGCGCTTGATCGTTCGAAGACCAACAGCAGAGCTTGCAGCTTGGACCATTTGTTCAAGTCCATAGGTTCTCAAGTATACATGAAGCTGAAAATTTGACAAAATTTCACCAAAAGGATCAGATCACTTTAGTGGAAACCTAAATGAAAATTGAAAGAGGAGAAGAGGGAGAAACTCACCATGTGCAGAGAAGCAAGGGTAGAGGCATAATCTGCCATTGATAGTGTGGATGGAGCCACGGCAGTTGCAGGAAGTTGAGAATTGGAAGATGGAGATACACTACCGATATTCTCATTCGCAGGCACATCAGGCTCTGCCGCACGCTGGACATCCAGAAAGACCAATCGTTTTAAGAGACAAAATGATGACGACAGATTTATGATATGCGTCTAAGGTAAAAGGGTATATTTCTTCATGGTAATTCATCTATTGTAATTTAGCTAGCACGAGCGAGTACATTGATTTTAAGAAAACACTTACACGCGCAGCCAAACGCATCTCTGTGAGCCTCAGCTAGAATCTGTAGTTATGGGAGACTGTGTAAGAGAAAGCAAAGAACTAATTTACAATTGCTTAGTAGAAATTAAAGAGAAAAACCTCTGCATCTTTCTTCTCTTGGTGTCTACTCTGGGACAAGACCATAGACAATGCACGTTTGCGCTCTCTATCGCGTGTCCTATCATACGGCTCCTGCTTATGCCGAGATATTGAGAAATACTATTTACAGATATGTTTGCTAATAAGAGATATAAAAGAGGAAGTTGACTTTTATAAGAGGATGGTTTGCCAACACTGAGCTCTAGCACGCAGCAGGGCCCGGAGTTACTACAAAAAGAAGTTAAGTCAGAGAATTCTCAGTCCTCGTAAATTCAAACGAATCCTGGTGCAACGCGAAATAAAAAACAGAAAGAAACAAAGATGAAAACGAAGGAAAGAGGCATGGTGTAAATGAACGTATAAAGTTCAAAACATACCGCTATAGTAACGATCCTTCAATTCCTCTAGAGTCCGGGATAATGGAAAGCGATCAGCAATCACAGTGAAACGGAGATCAAACCTTTCACACAATTCAAACAACTGATCTGTCTCTTCCTTGGTCCACACCTACAAGTTGGGAGCACAATCAACAAATTTGACAAGTATCCAGAGCAAGCATGTACATAAAATAAAAGCAAGAGCATACACTTACAGGGTCCGTTAAATGGTTCTCATACTCATCGTCAGTGTATTTCAGGACATCAACTGACTGCATTTTATTAAAAAAAAAAAAAAAAAAAAAAAAGACGCGAATAAGAGTCATAAACGGAGAGGGGACAGTAAAATTAACTCAAAACGAGACTGTAATAGACACTCATCAACTGGATATATAACATTTAACTTGTTGTATGGAATAGTCACCTGATGGTGGAACATCATTAACCACTCTAACCTGACAATACACATGACATTAGAAAGAATCAAATGCTCAACCTTTGTGTAATAAGGTTCCAAAGCTAAGGAACATACCCAATGGAAGAGCTGCAAATCATCACTCCTAGCAGAACTCTTGACGGGAAGCCATTGCCAAGCTACCTGAAAGAAAGAAGGGTTCTTTAACATCAAAACCCACAGATAAATCATCTAAAATCTATAAATTTGAGGTCGTTTTAATCAATTGAAGGCAACGCCGCCCGTAAGCGCATAAACCTGAAATTCAGCAAAGACGACGAAAATTAACAGCTTGAGAGACTATTAATCCGATCGATTCCAGGGCTTGTTTCGAGTTGTTAGAGCTCACCTCGCGAGAAATGCCATCGGGTTTTCGATGGGACTCCTTCTGGGGTCGAGATCTCTTCTCCTGAGCTAAAGACAGTGGAGTCTTCGGCAACCCGAGGATGTCCTTCGCGTCCGTACCGCCCATTCCGATTACGATTTCGAGTTTAACGAGTAGCTATCAGCCAATCCAGAAACGATACGGTCTTCGATTCGATCAGGATCGATTCAGAACTTTAGGGTTGTTGTTGAGATCATTTCATCCAAGTCAACTGGTTTGCACATCGTTACCACTTCTCTCATTTCAGGTTTTAACCCATTCATGAATATCCCTTCGAGCTGCGTATCTGTCAGACCAGTCACCAACGTTGATAGATCTTCAAAGGCATGGATATACTGAGCTGCAGTACCAGTCTTTTTAACCGCAAAGAATGGCTGGCTCGGATCCCTGAACTTCTCTTTGTTGAATCTCGCTATCAGTTTCTGCTTAAACTCCATCCAGCTTCTGAACCCTCTTCGATGTGATTCACTGTTAAACCAGCTGAGTACATCTCCTGCTAAACTCACTGAGACCATGTCCAATTTAGCTCGGTCATCATAACCGCCAATCCTGAAAAAATGTTCTGCAAGAGCTAGCCATCCATACGCATCACAACCATCATACACAGGTAATTCCACACGTTTCAACATTCTTTCGCGACTACCAACTACAGTGGTTCGATCACTCACATCCTCATTCCTAATGCTACGGCCAGGTTCCAAGGTGGAGTTATGTACCTGATAGTTAGGATGACGATACGGCGGAGGAGATTCGTCCGAAACATCAATCGATTTTGAAAGTTTCTTCTCCAATCGATCACACATCTTCTCGTAACATGCTTCGATCTTCGCCTCCAACGTCTCTTCAATTCGCGATTCCATCGCCTTCGCGTTTCTCTCCAACTCGTGAAACGACTCAGCGAATCGCCGATTCGTATCAACCTGCGACGCCGTATGATCGCGTAACATCGTTGCCAGAGACTCCACCGTCATCGGATGATCTGATTGATTCTCGCCGGCTAGTCTCGTATTCTTCATCCTAATCGCGCGAAGTTCCGTTATCCAGAGCGCTCACCGTCACCAATTTGTTAGAACTGTGATGTTTATTGATTAAGATCCACCCAACCACCCCTCTTAGACTTCACAAGTCGAAGTACTAAGCCGAATACAATCTCTCTCTCAATCAAGGGCAAGCCCAAGACTCTCTAACTGACTAACTATCTTCTCTTGCTTGGGTCCTCTTATATACCAAGGCCCAAGTACAATCCCCTTATTCTCTAATACTCGTAACAGAATAAATCCACGTCATCAAACTCTAACGGCCAACACTCTGTTCTTCCTCCTCTCCTCCGCTCTATCTTTCTCTTCTCTTCCTCACATAGACTCTCTGTAGCATATCAGAAAACGAAGGAAAGAGGCATGGTGTAAATGATTGTGGATTAAGGGATGTTAAGATAACAATACCTAGACTAAAGCTCGCTTTCTTGGTTTCCAATATCTACTGCACGTGTTATTTCCTTTATTTATTTAGAAGCTGAAAGATATGGATATGTTTGAGAATAAGAGTGTAATGATGATGTTTCATTTTAAGACAATTTGTTGTATCAAAATAGCAATGCTTTATACAATTTTCCGGTTTTCCCTTATCAAGTCTTCCTCTTTATTTGTTATTATGCTTTTCTGAGCAGACCGTACGGAGTTGCTACCCTCTCTCACTTGGCTCAATTGGTGAAAAATGTTAGCCATTGCTTGTTTAATCTTGGTCTCTTTATTTGTGCCTGTGAAGCTGATGCTTTATGTGATGTGTGATATCTGTTTTAGCTGATGCACTGTGATGATTACCAGGATTAATTTTGTTATCAATTGAAACTGTTATGATTAAAAATGTGATTACATAGAAAAATAAAATAAAAATGCAACGGATGATGTGATTCAATCATTTTATACAAATTTTAGTTCAAGATATTAATAAATGTTTTTGCATAGAAAAATGCAACGATTGAATTAGTTGATGTGATTCAATCGTGTATAAAATGTGGCGCAAGAGATTAATTAATGACAAATAGTGCATTGTGACTGAAAATTGCAAAT
>NW_013617520.1:5674-8848 GCF_000695525.1 Brassica oleracea var. oleracea | reverse complement strand
AAAAAAAAAAAAAAAAAAAAAAGACGCGAATAAGAGTCATAAACGGAGAGGGGACAGTAAAATTAACTCAAAACGAGACTGTAATAGACACTCATCAACTGGATATATAACATTTAACTTGTTGTATGGAATAGTCACCTGATGGTGGAACATCATTAACCACTCTAACCTGACAATACACATGACATTAGAAAGAATCAAATGCTCAACCTTTGTGTAATAAGGTTCCAAAGCTAAGGAACATACCCAATGGAAGAGCTGCAAATCATCACTCCTAGCAGAACTCTTAACGGGAAGCCATTGCCAAGCTACCTGAAAGAAAGAAGGGTTCTTTAACATCAAAACCCACAGATAAATCATCTAAAATCTATAAATTTGAGGTCGTTTTAATCAATTGAAGGCAACGCCGCCCGTAAGCGCATAAACCTGAAATTCAGCAAAGACGACGAAAGTTGACAGCTTGAGAGACTATTAATCCGATCGATTCCAGGGCTTGTTTCGAGTTGTTAGAGCTCACCTCGCGAGAAATGCCATCGGGTTTTCGATGGGACTCCTTCCGGGGTCGAGATCTCTTCTCCTGAGTTAAAGACAGTGGAGTCTTCCGCGGCAACCCGAGGATGTCCTTCGCGTCCGTACCGCCCATTCCGATTACGATTTCGAGTTTAAAGAGTAGCTATCAGCCAATCCAGAAACGATACGGTCTTCGATTCGATCAGGATCGATTCAGAACTTTAGGGTTTCGAGCTTCGACGAGCTTGGCGAATTGGGGATTTTTGAGCACGAAAGAATGCTTAAACCTTTGGACTCACTTAGCGAGTTCTCTCTGCTTTAGACTTTGTAACGACTTTAAACGGCATCATTTCACAAGCCGGGCCTTTGCAGGTTACATTTAGCCCAGATAAAAGACATGCATATTGATTGACATACGGGGCCCAGTGCGAATTAAAATAAATATTGAAAACTTTGTATAAAAATACTAAATGTATTATACAGATATACGTCAATATCACTGAAAGAAAATTATATCATGTAATATTCAAAACCGTAGTTTAACAAGTTTATACAATTTTGGAAAATAGGAAAACTTATATACAGGTTTACTGACCAAAATGGTCTAGCTAGTTAACTGGAAAAAAGATAGAGCCTAGAAGGTTGTCCAACCATCATTGACCAGTGAGCAATATCGAGATACTCATCTCGGTTAGTCAGGTCCTTGAGCGCTGGAAGGGGACATCCCACCCTCTTCAGGTGCCTCATTATCGCAGCTAGGCCACGAACCTCAAAAGATACTAAGATCTTCTTTGAGAATTTCTCCTTCACGGAGACTAAGATCTTGTTGTAAGCGTCGGCTACCTCCTTCTTTCCGTTCCTGACGACAGCTCCTGCGTTTACCCCTCCTATCACCAGCACCATGGGGAGCAATGTAGCTACAACTAGCTCCATGCCTGATCGAAACACCGGTGGGAGCACCCGTTTGCGGTACGTGAAATAATTAGATCAGAAAATATATCTTCTCTTCCTCACTGTTTCTTGGTGAAGATGAACTCTTTTATTTCTCTCCGACCTCAAAACTATGTTGTACAAAGAACCATAATGACATTGCTTCTATGCTGCTACAAACTCCATGTTGGCATCCAGCCCTGGCAATTTGGTAAATTTACAGTATTTACCAAAACTATATTTCACATCCACCTTGTGTGCTTTCTTGTTTCCACATCCAACAATAGTTGTTAAGACTATACACACACAAACTCACATATATATAGTGTGTGTAAGCATGTCTTTGCACGTAAAAGTGATTACACACGCAGTTAACAGCTATCAAAGCATCATCGACGTCAAAGACAGATGGCGTCCATAGTGATGTTCGTTAGAGCATTGATGAGTTGCCGTCTTACTCTCAAGGAGGAGCCGACGGCGGCGGCTTCTTTGTCAGCTATGAAACTTTACAGAAATGTGCCCGGAGACGAGGCGAGGAAGAGTGTCTCGGTGGTTGATATATGGCATCGCTGCAAGCATCACTAGTTTACTATCGAAACTACGTGTGGGCCTAATGATATGGATGAAGGATCTTACTGGAACATCGTCAAGAATCAATTGTTGATGTAAGTTTGTGAAGCGTATGTATAAATAATGTGAATCCTGGCATAATATAATGTTTTATATTGTTACTTATCAGTGGATCGACCATGCTTATGTCGCATGAGGTATATGAGTGAACTACCAAATTGTAGTTCTGCTTAAATATATTGAGTATTCTTATATCAAAATTAATAAATCATGTGTTGTGACAATTTGAAACCAAGTTGGATAATGAGAAGATCAATTTTATGAAAGTTGATATAAAATAGATGTTGATTATTTTTTACCGAAATGTTGATTTTTATGGTATATATATATGATCCATGCCGGCATGTGATTGTGTAAGTAACTATGCCTAAGCCTAACTAACTATAATTAATAGATTTGTTATAAAAGTAATGGAAAAGTCTATCTTTATTCATAACATAGAGGTTCTTTATATAGGAGATTACACCGTCATAGATAAATGGAAAGACTACAAATCATAATTTCTTGGTTATGAACCATCCACAATCTGGTTCATAACACTCCCCCTTGGATGCCATAACCATTTAAAGCTTGTAATGTGCTTTAATGTTGTCTCATTAAAACCTTATCAGAAAAATTCAATTGTGACAAAACCATGGTGAAGGAAAAAGAGTACAACACACATTACCCCCCCTGATTTGGACATTACTGAAGGTCCCTTGGACTTCTCCAATTGTTTGCAATCCGTGAGTGATGAAGATCTTGGGCAGAATATGCTTCGTCCTCAAACATGATAGTTGGTTCTTTTTTACCATCGGCCATGCCACAATCTGATCGAACATATTGAGTCATCGACCTCAAATACACACACACGAAATCTTGGATGATGTTGCTGTGATATGCGTGTACCACCATGTGTAAAACACATGCTGTCTGAAAACAAATCAACAAAACCAAATATCCCCTCTTTGGGCTGGTTAGTATAAAATAAACCAAAATCAAAGGCTTCTTCATCGTCCTTCTTATGGACCAATCAGATCAGTGTCTAAAACAAGACTTCTGCATCGTCCATCTCAGGACTAAATAGACTTCTTTATCGTCCACCTTTGGACTGAATGGATCAGT
>NW_013617520.1:0-3397 GCF_000695525.1 Brassica oleracea var. oleracea | reverse complement strand
TTTCAAAATATTCGATTAGGGTTTTAATATGTGATTTGATAATTATAGTATAATTAATTCTGATACTTATATTATTTAGGGTTTATAGATATAGGGTTAGGGTTTATCAGATTTTAACTTGTAAAAACTGATTTGGGGTTTTAATTATGTAGGAACATGATTTAGGGTTTGGGATATCGAACTTGTAGAACTTCGATTTACTCAATTAGGATTTTTGATCTATTACCCTATGGCTTTGATTCATAAAGATTAGGGGTTTAGGGTTTCATTCTTTATCAATCAAACCATGTTCGATTATGGGTTCTTAGGTTTTGAATTACCTTTTAACCTTAGATGATTGTTGAATCGAACCACCAAAGGATTTGAGCCGCGAGCTGGAAAAGAACGGGACGCGAGCTGGAATGGATCGAGTTGCTTCTATCGGGTCGCAGGCGTCCTTTGTTGCTTGGAGTTGAGCCGCGAGCTGGACACGAACGAGACGCGAGCTGGAATGGATCAAGTTGCTTCTATCGGGTCGCAGGCGTCCTTTGTTGCTTGATCGGGAACGCCTTGATCGTCGGACACGAGCTGTCTGATGCTGTCGCGAACGAGGAAGAGGTCGCGTGCTGGAGCTGCTCTCAGGTCACGAACGTCTGAGCTAGGATCAGTAACGCATTGGGCTGAAATTGATCGGGGACGCGAGCTGGAACAGATGCGGGAACAAGAGACGCGATCGGGGTTTAGGGTTTGTCGGATCGCCGGCTAGGGTTAGGGTTTTAGGACTTTTCGGTTTGGGTATTAGCTTAGGGATTTAGAGTTTCGTGCCGATAACGTGTTATAAAAGTAATGGAAAAGTCTATTTTTATTTATAACATAAAGGTTCTTTATATAGGAGATTACACCGTCATAGATAAATAGAAAGATTACAAATCATAATCTCTTGGTTATGAGTCATCTACAATCTGGTTGATAACAAGATTAATCATATTTTTACGAGTGTTTATTCATCTCGATCCTATGTTTTGTCGTAAATAAAACAAACCAACCGAACATGAACTGATTCGAGTTAGTCAACATCCTTTTTCCACTAAAAAAACATGTTTATTTAAGATTTTTTCCCTGGTAATTATGAAAACAAAAGTAAAATTGAATAATTCAAATACCATATCATAAACCACAATATCGTCGTGTGATGATCATATCTTAATATAATCGAGAGAAAAAAAGCATATTAAATGAAGTCAAGATTCGTATACCAAAACTTAAATTTTTTTTTTTTTTTTGAATTATACACAGTTTTCCCAAAGGTTTCCTAGACCCAAGAGACTAATCTGTGTCGCCGGCGATGCCCAAATGTTAATTCCCCGGTGGCCGGGACTCGAACTCGTGATGGCGGACACCTCAGCTGAGGTTCCTTTACCACCAGACCACGAGGCCCGGTTAACGTAAAATTTTTTTGAACATGTGCAAATAGGATGTTTAGACTTATATCACGAGGGTCAATCGTACTATCAAGATTCACGAGAGAGATGAAGAGAAGACGATGAAAGTTTGTTATAAATGTACATTTCTCATTAGCTTACTCTGTACAATACGTTTCCGTATATAAAGACTATACAAAGCTATCTTACGCAGTATCCGTACGGACATGTGTACCTATATGCTAACGTACACAATAGGGAGTTCTCACATATATAATATTATAAAGACTATACAAAGCTATCTTACGCAGTATCCGTACGGACATGTGTACCTATATGCTAACGTACACAATAGGGAGTTCTCACATATATAATATTATAAAGACTATACAAAGCTATCTTACGCAGTATCCGTACGGACATGTGTACCTATATGCTAACGTACACAATAGGGAGTTCTCACATATATAATATTATAAAGACTATACAAAGCTATCTTACGCAGTATCCGTACGGACATGTGTACCTATATGCTAACGTACACAATAGGGAGTTCTCACATATATAATATTATAAAGACTATACAAAGCTATCTTACGCAGTATCCGTACGGACATGTGTACCTATATGCTAACGTACACAATAGGGAGTTCTCACATATATAATATTATAAAGACTATACAAAGCTATCTTACGCAGTATCCGTACGGACATGTGTACCTATATGCTAACGTACACAATAGGGAGTTCTCACATATCTAATATACCCCCCCCCCCAAGCCTCAATCTGGAGAATTCGGAAGAAAGAGGCTTGACAGTGAAAGACAGCGGAGAAAAGAGTTGAAGAGACCAGGATGAAGAGGCTTAGTGAGGATATCAGCAAGCTGATTCTCACTGGAAACGTGAATCGCCTTCAACATGCCTTTCTTCAACTGCTGACGAACAATGTGACAGTCAACGGGATTGGTAGCGATGTACACTGCTAACTTGTTGTCACAGAACATTTTAGCAGTGGTCGTTACTTCAACATGGAAAGCTCGAAGCAGTTGTTGCAACCACATGATCTCTCGAGTAACATCAGCCATGCTTCTATACTCAGCTCTGTACTGCTGCGACTAACAACCTATTGCTTCTGAGATCTCTAACATATAAGAGAGGTGCCAAGATAAACACAGAAACCAGTAACAGATATGCGCGAGTCTCGGCATGTAGCCCAATCAGCATCAGCAAAAGCATTCAAGCAGAGCTTAGAGGTAGAGGAATAGAAGAGACCCTGACCTGGATTAGCTTTAAGATATTTAAGGACACGAAGCGCAACTTGCATATGAGCATCAGTAGGAGCTTGAAGGTACTGGCTGAGCTTGTGAACCGCAAACGTAATATCAGGACGAGTTATCTTCAAGTAGAGAAGTCTGCCAATCAATTTTCTATAGGGACGCGGAGATGAAAGAGCGACACCAGTCTCTGTCGTCAACTGGACATAAGGATCCATTGGAACGCAAGCAGGTTTACAAGCAAGAAGACCATTGTCCTGAAGAAGATCCAAAGTATATTTGCGTTGAGAAATGGATATTCCCGAGGATGAAGGAGCTATTTCAAGGCCAAGAAAGAATCTCATCGGACCCAAATCTTTAATCCTGAATGCTCCAGAAAGAAGACTCTTCAATGCTTTCAAGTCACCATCATTGTTGCTGGCTATAGCAATGTCGTCCACATACACAAGCACCGCAATGAAAGATGTAGGAGAGGACTTGATAAACAAGCTTGTATCAGATTCAGACTGTTCATAACCAGCATCAACCAAGACCTCCGTGAAAGTCTTGTTCTAGGTACGAGAAGCCTGCTTAAGGCCATAGATGCTTTTGTTGAGACGACATACCGGATTAGGTGGTAATGTTACACCAGGAGCTGGCGTGTAACCTTGTGGAAGAGACATGTAGATCTCCTCATCAAGCTCACTGTGAAGAAATGCATTGGAGACATCCATTTGTGTAAGC
>NW_013617519.1:43399-52406 GCF_000695525.1 Brassica oleracea var. oleracea | reverse complement strand
ACGCAAAAACCTTGTTTTCTAGACTATATATATTGTAAACTCTCTCACTAATAAAGCTAAGCAAGTTTTGAGTCTTTGCAAGTTTTGAGTCTTTCTCTTAGTCTTTAATCTCAATGGTTCCATATTAGACTCTTAATCTCATTTCCTATTCTAATCTACTCCAAATCTCTTATAATCTTTCCTAAACACTCAAATTACTCTAAACAACACTAAGGGAGGTGTATTCAACCGAGAGAATTAAGTTATTTGTATTAAAATGAAAAATCCACAATTATTCAAACATGAATTTTAAAAACTCATTTAAAATCCATTGTTATTGAACTTAACATATCGTAGAATACTCTAAAATCCACTGTTATTGAAAATATTTTAAGCTGTAGATTTTTAAAGTTGTGAATTTTTTATATCTAGAGGCATTTTCCCACAGTCAAATTGCACTGCAAGACACTTATTATTTGAGACACATTTTCTTTTGTCAAAAATACTCTTATAACCTTAAACTAAAGAGAATCTCTCTCTTCTTTTTATTTCATTTTATTATTTTTCTTATTCTACTTTATGTATTTATTTACTTTTATCTCAAGTTCTAAAATATATTAAATAAAAATAATTGTCATAATAAACTATATATAAAATTCTGTATCTTTTAAGATCCATGTTCATATATATATATATATATATATATATATTAATATATTAATGTGTAAACAAAATGTGGACGTGGACACCAAAGCGTGGATAACAGAATTATAAATTAGTTGTGGACATGAACATCTTAACAGAATTATAAACTAGTTGTGGACATGAACAATATTTCTTCGATTCCATTCATCATCTCGGAAGCTAAATTCAACTCTAATCAAAATTACATCCATCCACATCATGACAAAGCGCAAATTCCTTAGATCAGAAATCTATGACATGCAAGATCTATTACTCTCTGACAAAAGGTAAACGCTTCTTCGATTTTTCTCTTCGCTCATACTCACAATATCATCTCTTTCTCATTTTGATTGAAGTTTAATTGCATATAATTTATCAATTGAGCTGAAGAAGCCAAGTGTTTGTATTGGAGATAATAAAGTCTTTGTCCACGTTTTATGGTATAATTTTAGTAACATGAGTCCATGTCCATGTATTGTTGTATAGTTTTATGGAATCAAAACAGAGAGTTTGTCCACGTTATATATTATAAACACATTAACACCACTCATCCACACATCAACAGTCCACAAATCACCCAACCACGCATCACTCGTCCACAAATCACTCATCCACAAGTGTTCTTTCCATTAAGGGCAAAATTGTCCACAATCTGTTGCTGGCTCACAACAAAGTGTGTCACATGTAAGAAGTGTCTCTAGATGTAACAGAAAGTAAGAAAGTGTCTCTTAGTGTAATCAACTCTAAAGTTTTCAGGTGATTTTAAGGCGTTTGGGTGGAGTTTATTAGTTAAAAAAATAAAAATCCAAATCCCATGGTTTTAGGTTATATTCTAGAGTAGTTTAACAAAAATCAACTAAATCTCTGCAACTTATTGAAATCATCTAAAACTCCAATAAAAGTGAAATCACCTCAAATGTTATATTGAACACATCCCCCTAAAAGTGTTACATCAGCCATCCAAGTTTTCATCTTTAGCAGTTCATGCCCATCATATCTGTCAGCAAAAGATGTAATAGAATACATCTCCTCCATTTCGATATCCTCAGAGAACATGGTTGTTTTGGCCGAGGGATTTTAGAACTCCTCATCTTCATTCTCATACTCCAATGCCTCAGATTCGTCATCAAAGTCTTCTGCTTCACATATTGAAGTGTTTCCCGCATGCTCCACCTCTTGCGCCTCTGGAATATTTTCATTTTCCTCTTGATCATCAGCAGCATCATTGATCTCTTCAATGTGGACGCCAACATTGCCATGAGGTTGATCTTATGGACCTTGATAATCATCTACCTGATCATTGTCATCATCAGGGCCTTCCTCATGACCTCCATTCTGAATGAAACAACGTCCAGAGTCATGTGTGATCATCCCACAAACCTCACAAAAGCCACAGTCTTTCATAGTGAAACTTCAGTAATGTCTTAACCCCCCGGTATGAATTGGAAATTATGTTGAAATTTGAGTGGTTGGTTGATGTCCAAGTTGAGTCTGAAACGAACAAATTCCAGACGTCCTCCCGCTTCCTCATTGTAGTCCACTTGAATATATTGACTCATAGCCCTTGCGATGTTGATAACCACTTCTATGTTCATGTACTGGAATGGGATTCCACGCACTTGAATCTAGAAATGGATGAAATTAAGCAACGCCATATTCATTAGCATAGTCCATTTCTGAAGCATTAACATTCTGTCTGCATAGGCCCACAAACCCCGTTTGAACACCGTGTCAATTGCTTCTTCACTTGGAAAGATGAATTGGAATCTCCTTCCTTCCATAACCCGACCATGTACAAGACCCTCCAGTCCCCAAACTCTAGGCATGGTTGCAATAATGCCTCTCAGATTTTTTTTTTTTGCGGCACCAAGATGAAACGATTCTCCTCAGCGGCCTGACGTACAACTTCAGAGGGTACGACAAGGGAGCATCATTACTACCAAGAACAATGTCTTGAATCACACTTCTAATGTTTTCTGTCATAGTTTTAAGTAGGAAAAGAAGACTTGGAAATAGCAAAAGTTTGAGTACGGATAAAGAAATTTCCCAAGGCCATCTATAAATAGCCTTTACAGTTTTCAATAGCACACACTCATCACGTTGGGAAAGTGGTTCCTCCATGGAAATACAAAGCAAAGTGAGAGTACAACGTGTGTAAAACCCACATTCACAAAATCTAAACCCTTCAACCACTAAGATCGTGGTGAGAAAATATAGGATCTGGGTCACTTTTGAGATCGCCCAAAAAATCGCCAAAACTGTTTTGTAACCGCCATCAAATTAGAATTATTTACATTTACAAAAAATGAGATCACAGTCATTAGTGATGTGGATTTGTTAATAAATTTAATCATTTTTAATAATAATTAATCACAAAAATTAAAAAAATTAGCCAAGGTTGTTTATTGTAATTTACTAGGTGTTTACCAACATTTGAATAATTTTCAGAACTTGTATGATATTCTAGTCCCTATCACAACATTTCTATACTTATTGAGTAATAAGCTCTGTATATTATGTAAAGTATCACAAAAAATTATCAAAATTTTACATATATTTCGGTTGTTATTGTCACCATTCAAATACTATCTTGCATTGTTTATTTTACGTAAAATAAACTTATTCAGCATGATGAATTCATTCAAACGTACCACAATAAGACTGAGTTCCACTGTGACACCTCGATTTACATAATAAAATATTACGATAAATAAATAGCTTTGATACCAAAAATGTGACACCCGTCACTTTCGAAATAATATAAATAATATGATAAATGATAAATTCCGAAATCTCCATTTATAAATATTTGAAAGTCAACGTCCACGCTGGATATCCAGTAAATAAAATAAACGTCTGAAAAATAAAGACAGCATAAAGCCGAAAGTCTAAAATGTATAAATAAGCGGAAACGTCTGAAGCCCAAAGGCCTGAAAGCCCAAAAACACCCAAAGCACCATACCGATGCAATCACTCCTGGTCGTGAGTCTCACCTGAAAGGGGGAAGAAAAGAGGGGTGAGCAACATGGGAGTTGCCCAGCGAGGTATGGGATGCTAAACCGCAAACCACTGACCAGTTCATAGCACTACAACTACGTAGGTCTAGCTCTAGCATGAAACAAACGCGGTGCCTACACGACACAGAACAATCAATATATGCCTAGAGCACAATTCAGTTACAACCCATGCGCTTATAGTACACAGTTACTCTCTGCACCACGCATTTCCTCATAAGGATATACATAACTGCTGCGTCGCTAGTACAGTCTCTCCCTGTACCCCGCACAACCACCCGCTGCATCGATAGTACAAACGTCTCCGTACCCCCGCACAAACACCCGATGCGTCACTGATACCTCACTGTACCCCCGCACCACACCTGCTGCGTCGCTATCTCAGACGTCTCTGGGCTCCCGCACAACTTCACACCCGCTGCGTCGATAGCTAAGACATCTCTGAACCCCCGCACTCGTCACATAGTCCATACTATAAAACTATATATATACATATATATAACAGTCGATAACATCAATCATTTCACACAACCATTGAATCCTCTATTATTCTGAAATCCGGTTCAACAATCAATAACAATAATGATCAAGTAAGACTCGCAAACAGACTCGATTCACAGAGACAGATCATGTTTCAAAACTAAACTTTCCATAACGGTAGTACTAAACTAGCTCGAGATTTAACGGAATAGCCCTCACCTTAGCAACAAGAAGAAGTGGTATCTATGAACTCCTAGTGCTCAAATACACACAAAATCTGAAACTAGGGCGAAAAATCGAGTCAGAATGCCTTTCGAACGGTTAAAAACGGGTTTGGTCAAGTTCTACGGAAAAATCAACCCGCTGGTCAAAGGTCAATACGGTCAACCCTTGACCAGAAACGAATTTGACATAACCGACCGGTTAATCCTAACCGATTTCGAATTAACAAACCAAACCGGCTTGACCGGGTCAGAGAGTTGACTCACCAGGTTTCGGCGAGTCACAGTGGCGAGTCACGGCGGACCGGCGGCGGCGAGACGGTGGTCCGGCGGGGGAGGACGGGGTCGAAAGCGGGCAAGACGATTCCTGGCGGCGGCGCGGGCTGGCACGCGGAGGCACTACTTCCAGAGGCTCTAGCGGCTTTGTCCGAACTCCAATTGAGGCCTGGTCGGTAGCTACGGCTTCGTCTCAACGAGAGGAATACGCTTATGGCTTTGCATACGCAAGATTCTAAGCGGTAAGGAATTTATGGCCGATTTACTGAATGGACGAAAACAAAGCTCAAAGGCATGGCGGTTTCTAGCGATTGTCAGCTGCAGCGAACAGTGGTGACGAACTCAACGTGCTGTGGCTCCAGCTGTGGCTCCAGCTGTGGCTCAGTCTCTCTGGTGGCTCCATCTCTACAAAGGTTTTCCATATCTTTTTCTTCTTGAACTCTTTTTTTCAAAACTCTCTCTCTCTAATTTTTTAATTTCCGATTTTTTTTTTAATTCTTTGCAGGTGGAGAAAGCAAGGCTGGATGGGTTTTTATAGATAGAGAGACTGGGACTTTGGATATGTGCACATGCCTGAGCAAGCTAATAAATTCCGAGACCGAAATTGGGTCGTTACAATTTTCCCTCACTAATAGAGAATTCGTCTCCGAATTCAAGTCATGAGCTGACATGTCCAGTGTCATCGTAACAAAACCCTGAATACTAGTCCTCGATCGGCCTCTTAGGTATCCTCCTGAATCTTATCTCTCTCCCAACGAAATCGGATGACACGGTCGGCATACTTGAATTGCTTTCACTTGCCAATCCAAAATCTCCAATGGCTGACACGA
Organism: Brassica oleracea var. oleracea; assembly: GCF_000695525.1. Lineage (NCBI taxonomy): Eukaryota > Viridiplantae > Streptophyta > Magnoliopsida > Brassicales > Brassicaceae > Brassica > Brassica oleracea. The sequence goes on along the minus strand of NW_013617519.1, from coordinate 46,922 downwards.
TGCAAACAAATTTCTATCAAGATCGCTGGAAAGCTGCTGCAAAAAGAGCTCTGGCTCTCCCTCAACCTTTCTTAACGCTGACACATGAACCACGTCATGGAAGTTTGATACACTGCTCTTAAAACAACTGCAAGCAACTGCTCCAATCTGATACAATTCTTATAGAAACTCCATGCAACCTCACAACCTCGCTGATGTAAGTCTACGAGAACTGATCAATTTTGTCCGTCTTCTTAATTGCTAGGAAATGAGCTACTGCTTTTGTAAGTCTATCCATGACTACCTATGTGGCATGCATTGCACATGTGGTGATTGACAATCAAGTAACAACATCCATAATCACCAACCCTCATTACCATTCCGATAAAAACAAGCTCAGCAATAATCTGAAAGGCACCTAATCCACAGAAATGACCATTTGACATGTCTGACACTGCGACACAACGTAGATACAACATTTTCATTCTAGGCCAATGATGGATAGAGAAACGAGAGTGATGCGTTTATTGTAAGATCCCTTTTCTTAACAGCTTATCGTCCAATACACAAACTCGGTTTCGGTACATGTACATCCTGCTCAAAACTGTATGATAACCACTACCCCCAATCTCGATCTTCTTAACCAAACCCATAACACTATCATGTGTTTGGCGTATCCTCCATAGAAAAATTATCTGCTCTATAATCCCAAAAATGACATCGTAAAAACGCAGCTCCATCTCTCTGACGAGTCTCCGAATAAATCAACTACTCCATGTATAACTGGTACATCGCGATGAATATAAATATCTCCCAACGTCCTATGTCAGCTCTCCGAGCTGACACATCTCTGAACGATTAACAAAGCCAAAAACTGGCAAACAAAACTAAGCGTAACTCCAATATCAATCACAACGCAAGCTGCCGCACCTCAATCCAAAAGTGATCCCCACGAGTTTCTAAACATGCCTCCAAGGCAGTCAATATACTCATACACAAGAATAACACATGCCAACTCATGGCTCACATCTCATACCACATAATCTCGAGTAACAGAACTTGTGGAGCGATGGCTTAAAGTCTAAGTGGTAGCAAAAACGTCACATATCCGCTTGCGGACAATCTCCGACCACGATCGATGAAACTGATAAACATCTGAAGAGTCGATCAATCTGTGACATCATCCATCTGTCGAATATCTGGCTGAAACCCTATTAGCTAGAAAACGAATGACGATGCGTAACTACACGTCAAGAAAAAGACAATTGGGTTAGAAGTTACTGAACGGAAAGGTGATGTATTTTTCTTTCTTTTAAGCTCCCAAATCCCCAAAAATAAATTTGAAAATCTTTTTAAACCGATTAAACCGAGTCAAAACCGAGTCAAAGCCACGTCCCAACAAATCAACATCCCGGGTCGGAACTGGGACGAAACCCAGCTCTGATACAAAAAATATGACACCTCGATTTACATAATAAAATATTATGATAAATAAATAGCTTTGATACCAAAAAATGTGACACCCGTCACTTTCGAAATAATAAAAATAAAAAGATAAAAAATAAATTCAGAAATCGCCATTTATAAATATTTGAAAGTGTACGTCTAGTCCATGCTGGAAATCCAGTAAATAAAATAAACGTCTGAAAAATAAAGACAACATAAAGACAAAAGTCTGAAATGTATAAATAAGCGGAAACGTCTGAAGCCCAAAGGCCCGAAAAGCCAATAACACCCAAATCACCAAACCGATTTTAATCACTCCTGGTCGTGAGTCTTACCTGAAAGGGGGAAAGGAAGAAGGGGTGAGGAACATGAGAGTTGCCCAGCGAGGTATGGGATGCTAAACCGCCAACCACTGACTCAGTTCATAGCACTACAACTATGTAGGCCTAGCTCAAGCATGAATCAAACACGGTGCCTACACAACCCTGAACAATCAATATATGCCTAGAGCACTATTCAGTTACAAACCATGCGCTTATAGTACACAGCTACTCTCTGCACCACGCATTTCCTCATAAGGATATACATAACCACTGCGTCGCTAGTACAGTTTGTCTCTGCACTCCTGCACAACCACCCGCTGCGTCGATAATACAAACGTCTTTGTACCCCCCGCACAAACACCCGCTGCGTCGCTGGTAACTCATTGTACCCACGTACCACACCCGCTGCATCGCTAGCTCAGACATCTCGGGGATCCCACACAACATCACACCCGCTGCGTCGATAGCTAAGACATCTCTGAACCCCATAACTTGTCACATAGTCCCTACTATACAACTATATATATATATATACACATATATATAACAATCTTTAACATCAATCATTTCACACAACTGTTAAATCCTCTATTATCCTAAATCTGGTTTAACAATCAATAACAATAATGATCAAGCAAGACTCGCAAACAGACTCGATTCACAGAGACGAATCATGTTTCGAAACCAAACTTTCCATAACGGTAGTACTAAACTAGCTCGGGATTTAACGGAATAGCCCTCACCTTAGCAACAAGAAGAAGTGGTATCTATGAACTACTAGTGCTCAAAAAGACACCAAATCTGATACCAGCGCGAAAAATCGAGTCAGAACGCCTTTCGAATAGTTAAAAATGGGTATGGTCAAGATCTACGGAAAAGTCAAAGGTCAATCCGGTCAACCCTTGAACAGAAATCAATTTGACCCAACCGACCGGTTAACCCTAACCGATTTCGAATTAACAAACCAAACCGGCTTGACCGATCAGCGAGTTGAATCACCAAGTCACCGGCGAGTCACGACGGCCGGCGGCGGCGAGTCACGGCGTCCGGCGGCGGCGAGTCACGTCGGACCGGCGGTGGTCCGGTGGCGGAGGACAGCATCGAAAGCGGCAGAGACGATTCCCGGCAGCGGCATTGGCCGGCACACGGAGGTGAAACTTCCAGAGGCTCTAGCGGCTTCGTCCGGACTCCGATTGCGGCGTGGTTGGTGGATACATCTTGATAGGCCATGCATTTTATCTACTTTTGCCCATCGTTTATAAGTGTTTTAATATATATATAGTACTATATATAGTCTATTTAGAGTGTTTACAGGTTCATGTACGTTCTGGAGAAATATGGTGATTTTGGAGCCTTTTGAGTGCAGAGCTGCACAGACGCTTCAGATGTTTAGCTATGGATGGGAGATCTTCCCACCGTTAGATTGAGCCCATCATTTGACAAAAGATATATCTTTGAGTTAGATTTCCAATGCCACCGGTTTGGGGTCAATCAACATCCTGTAGCAGAAGTTATGCATGTTCTACTGAAGAGTGGTCAGTCTGGCTCGCGAGAGGAAGCTGTCGAGGAGATTAAGGAATGTCGATCGACGGTGCACCCATAATGTCGATCGACGGTGATCCCAAAAAACAGGCAAAGCCTGTTTTGTGACCAATTTAGGCCCAGAAGTCACCACATATTACCAATATACCCCTGGACGACCTGAAACCCTATTTTACTGTTTTCTAAGCCATTGTTGACAGCTATGCTTCATACTATTCTAGAGAGAGAGAGAG
>NW_013617519.1:38963-42030 GCF_000695525.1 Brassica oleracea var. oleracea | reverse complement strand
CACTTGAGGACTTTGTGTCTAACATCAAGGTGCATGGAGTCTCTCAAGACTACCTATTTTGCAAACTCTTCCCGCACTTCCTTGCTGGAGATGAGACGCACTGGCTGAAACAATTGCAGCCAGGATCTTTGACTTGCTGGAGTGATATCAAAAGCGTCTTCCTCAACAACTTCCTCGATGATGCACGAACCGAGGAATTTAGGAATAAGATCTATTATTTTGCTCAAGGCACTACTGAAGCTTTTAAGGCTTTTTGGTTGAGATTCAAAGCCTACCAGCGAGACTACCCACCCCATGGTTTTCCTGAAATCCAACTACTTAACATTTTCTTTGGAGGTCTCGACTGGGCATACCAAGCGACTTTGGATGCTGCGAGTCAAGGGAACTTCAAAACCAAGACACCTGAAGAAGATACGAGGCTCATTGAAAATGTGGCGTCTAGCACTAGTACCAAGAAGACTGATCTCGAGAGGAGGATGATGACCCAGAATTCGAATGGAGATCGGATATCTGAGGTGAAAGAAATGTCAGATTCAGTTCATGCTTTTGTGATTGGAGATGAGCAAGTTCGGTTTACCAATGAGAGTCAGACCTTTCTACGTGATGGAGATGAAGAGGAGCATGTAGACCTCATCGGTGAAACAAAGACTTGCCGATCAGCAGCGAAACATGAGCTTCACAAGGACTTACAAGGCAGAACAGACCCATAAGAGCAAGCTGGAATCTATGATGGGACAAGTTCTATAAGGGCAGCAGAAAATGAGTGCAGTTCTCGATGAAAAATTGGATTCCATGTATTCTGATTTACATGATAAGTTTGAAAATTTGAGTGACCATGTCAAGAAATTGGATAGCCAAGTTGCGCATAACGCTGGGTTTGTCAGAAGGGATTAAGGATTCCTTCCTGGAAGAACTGACACCAACCCGAGCCGTCAAGTTTGTGCTGTGTTACTAAGAAGCAAAAAACGCCTTACCCCGTGCACTGTAGAAAAACCCCCTGAAGCTGAGAAGGTAACGATTAACCTAGATAAAGAAGAGGAGGAGTCGGAAGAAGATGTGGAAATCGATCGACAAGAAGGGAATAATGTCGATCGACCGACTACGGTAAATATCGATCGACAGAATGAAAACAATGTCGATCGACACTCGACTCCTGCCAAGCCGGCAGTAGAGAGAGTGTATAGGACTTTGCCACCCTTTCCTCCTAACAAGATGCAAACTAAGCGAGAATTGGATGAAGCGATCTGCAAGAAAGCATTCGATAAAATCACGTTGGAAATTCCACTAAGTGATGCCGTAAAAGTATCACCTTCGATTAAGAAATATGTAAAAGACATGGTATCCAACAGCTTCCCAGCTGCTGAACACAGCATCATGATGGTTTTAGAGGAAGTAAGTGCAATAATCCAAGGCGAAACCCCGATCAAGAGACCTGATCGAGGCAGATTTGTTCTAGATTGCAACATACGAGACAAAAGTTTTCCTTGATACCTTTCTGACCTAGGATGCAGCGTAAATCTCATGCCGCAATTTGTCGCAATATCCCTGGGATATTACGAGTTCAAACCCACCAAATTAAATTCGGCTCTTGCTGATAGATCCGTTAGAGTACCTGAGGGAGTACTAGATGACGTGCCGATAAGAATTAACCACTGTCACGTACCAAAAGCTTTCGTTGTGTTGAAATACCAGAATGAACGAAAAGATCCCTTCCTCTTAGGTAGACCATTTCTAGCTACCACTGGTGCAATCATCGACGTCAAGGAAGGTCAGATATGTTTAAACATTGGAAACATTCCAATGACCTTCGATATGGAAAAACTGATAAAACGACCTTTTATCGATAAACAAGCCTCTTACGTGGACGATATCTCTGAGTTGGCAGAAGAATCCTTCATAGACCAATGCTCAAATGATCCTCTGAAAAATGTGCTCACATCTACCGGAGAGGAAACATTTAGAATCGACATCAGAGCTGATGAATACGCGCGATTAATGGACGTAAGTGTAGAAATAGCAAATGTCGATGATGTGGAGGATGACGATTCGGAAATCAAAGTCGATCAATATTTAAAGGTCACCGTCGATCGAGAACCGTCCCCTCTAGAAAATTGGGATCCCGAAAAAGCACCAAAAATTGAGTTAAACCAATTGCCCACCAGACTCAAGTATACTTTTCTCTACAATAATTCTTACCCCGTAATCGTAAATGCCAACTTAACCAACGGAGAACTTGCGTTGTTATTGAATAAACTGCGCAAGTATAGGAAAGCCCTCAGATACTCTCTCGAGGATATTCCTGGTATCTCTCCAGATCTGTGCATGCACCGAATTCACTTAGAAGACGACTCCAAATCGTCAGTGGAACATCAAAGAAGGCTAAACCCGAACTTGAATGAAGTTGTTAAGAAGGAAATTATCAAACTTCTAGATGTTGGAATCATCTACCCAATTTCGGATAACAACTGGGTGAGCCCCGTGCATGTTGTACCTAAGAAAGTTGGAATTACAGTGGTTAAGAATGATAGAAACGAACTCATTCCCACGCGAACTGTCACTGGACATCGAATGTGTATCCATTATAGGAAGCTAAACGCTGCCACCAGAAAAGATCACTTTCACTTACCCTTCATTGATCAAATGTTGGAAGGATTGGCAAATCTCCAATACTACTGTTTTCTTGATGGATACTCTCCAAATCCCTATACATCCTGACGATCAAGAAAAGACCCCCTTTACATGCCCTTACGGAACATTCGCATACCGGAGAATGCCATTCGGTCTTTGTAATACCCCTGCCACCTTCCAACGATGCATGATGTCAATCTTTACTGATATGATAGAAGATTTCATGGAAGTCTTTATGGAGGATTTCTCAGTATATGGATCCAGTTTCAAGAACTGTCTCGATAACCTATGTAAAGTTTTGGGAAGATGTGAAGAAAAGAACCTTGTTTTAAATTGGGAAAAATTTCACTTCATGGTTAACGATGGAATCGTCCTAGGACATAAAGTATCCGCTGCTGGTATAGAAGTAGATCGAGCAAAAATTGAGGTAATGACCGGT
>NW_013617519.1:37064-38939 GCF_000695525.1 Brassica oleracea var. oleracea | reverse complement strand
GAGGTTTATACAAGATTTCAGTAAAATCGCTAGGCCACTAACAGCCCTCTCTGTAAAGAAGTTAAATTTGACTTCACACTAGAATGCGTAAAGTCTTTTGAGGAAATAAAGAAAGCCTTGAAAACTGCCCCCATCGTATAAGCACCTGACTGGAATCTTCCTTTCAAAATTATGTGTGATGCGAGCGATTTCGCTGTAGGAGCAGTTCTAGGCCAAAGGAAAGACAAAAATCTACATGCTGTCTACAATGCCAGTCGAACACTAGATGAGGCACAAAGAAATTACGCAACAATGGAAAAAGAACTACTTGCTGTAGTCTATGCATTTGAAAAATTCCGCCAACACCTAGTCGGTTCGCCAGTGATTGTCCATACTGACCACGTTGGAATTAAATATTTAATGCAGAAGAAAGACGCGAAACCAAGACTTTTGCGATGGATCCTGCTACTCCAGGAATTGGATATCGAAATCAAAGATAAAAGAGGAGTAGAAAACGGAGTCGCAGATCATGTTTCTCGGATACGAATAGAGGATGACGTTCCCATCGATGATTTCTTACCAATAGAAAATGTTTACCGAACAGATTCATTCGTTGGAAACATATACCTCACATCCGAGGAGCCGTCGATCAACGCTGATGATGCTATGTCGATCGACACTCTCGATGATAAAAACCAAGAAACTTCTCCTGCAACTATCACTTGTGATATAAAGATCAACGTTGCCTGCAACGCGGTACCTCCTGAACATGACTCTCCTGTAGATGGTAATCTGTCTCGAGAAGTACACGCAGTCGAAAAAGGTTCACGCAATAGACCTTGGTATGCTGACATAATAAATTACCTAGCTGCTGACGTAGAACCCAGAGGTTTAAAAGGGTATACAAGAAAGAAATTTTTGAGAGAAATTAGGAGATATAACTGGGACGATCCATATCTCTACAAACATTGTTCTGACGGGATATATAGATGTTGAGTCGCCGAAACTGAAATCCCTGATATTTTATTCCATTGCCACGGATCCAACTACGCCGGACATTTTGCAACCTTTAAAACGATATCAAAAATTCTTCACGCAGGATTCTGGTGGCCAACCATGTTTCGCGATGCTCATGCATTCATACCACAATGCGACAAATGCCAACGAAGGGGGAAAATCAGTAAAAAACATGAAATGGAACATAAATCTATTCTGGAGGTAGAAGTCTTTGATTGTTGGGGAATATACTTCATGGGTCCTTTCCCTTAGCAGGCCTTTAAACTTAGGCATTCTTCCTTATAATTAGACAGATCGGACCTCGAGTCGAGCTCAAGACTTCAAATAAGCGTTGAATGGGAGGCTACCCATTTCTAGTTTTAGGATATTTAGGATTTAGTTTATTTTACTTAAAAAAAAAATCCAAGTAGACGATTATAAAATCGACCGATGAGAGCATGTCGATATCGATCGACAGTACATCACCTGCAGCGACCGATGTTAACTCCTTTACATCGATCGACACTTAACCCGGTCAGGTATATCGTTCTAACTTGTTCAATTGAGTACTTATGATTTATATTTTCACCATAACTTCGACTGGATATACACTGGGGACACTGTAATTTAAGTATGTGGGGATGTTTACTGATATACAGTTTATTGTGCGTCTTATCAAATGTTTTCAAAAGAGTTTTGTTGAGTCAAGAAGGGGATAATGAACTTCTTAGATTTTTGCTTGTTCTCTAACCACTCTTTAGCACCATTCTAGACTAACTGATTGCAAATAGTACTAAAGATACTAAAGTGGATCAACATGTCAACTATGCACACTTACTGAGATTGCTTGAAGGAACCAAAGCTGTCCAACACTAAACTTGACACAACTGCTTGTCTTGG
>NW_013617519.1:24117-36975 GCF_000695525.1 Brassica oleracea var. oleracea | reverse complement strand
CCATCGTTCATGGGCTCACAAAACTATGTGTAGCTCTAGTGTCAAACAATACGTATGTTTCCACACCCCCAATACTCAAGGTCCCTACACAAGGTCCATTCAAAGTATTATAAGCCATTCTAGGTTCCATACCATGCAATTCTACTGAATTGAAAAAGATTAGATCAAGAATCATTACCAGTAATCGCTTTGAACGGTCCGGCCTCGTCCGCGTCCTTAGACAACTCATACACCTTTGGCGTTGAGGTCTAACCACGGCCCTTGCTCGGCTTCCGGGTATCTCCACGGCCCTTGTCCCGCCCAGCCTGTAAATTAGGGCAATCCCTGCGGATGTGCCCCGGCCTGCCACAGCCGTGACAGTGAAAGGAACAGCCACCACTCGAACCCTATCCCCGACTCGGTTCCCAGATCGGACAGTTCCGAGTTGCATGATCCATCTTGCCACAACGAGAACAAGCTCCCATGGCTTTCCAGCACTCACCCCCGTGACATCGACAACACTTGGAGCACTCCGACTTGCCATTGGAGGATTTTCCCTCCTCAGCCGAGTCTCGCTTCCTCTTCCGGTCACCACCAGATCCACTAGAAGCCGTGTGGCTCCTAGATTTCAACTTGGCCTCCTCAGCATGGTTGGTCTCTACCATGGCCATCCTCTCAACTAACTCAGACACGGTGTGGAAGGTACCAACAGAGCAGTAGGTTCGGAGTTCGACCCTTAGGCCTCTGATGAACCTGCGGACCTGAACTGTCTCATCTTCCAACTCCTTACCCACATAGCGTCTGAGCCAGTTGAACTTTTCCTCAAACTCATGGACCGTCTTGCGACCCTGGGCCAGGTCCAAGAACTCTGATTCCAAACGATCCCAAGCCTCAGCTGGAAAGTACTTGTGGCTGAACTCAACTTCAAAGTCTGAGAACCTCTCAACGGCACCATTGGTGCGTTTGTCCAGAGCCAACCACCAGTTGTGCGCGTCCTCTTCCAGGAAGTGAACCACAATGTCTTTCTTATACTTCTGGATTCCTCAATCCAACCAAACCGCGGCTTACCTATCCATTCTATCTAGATTGATTCCTCTACTTCTCATTTCAAGTGTAATATTTTTCTTATAATTTATCAGAGTGTTAAGGTTTACCGATTCATACTTAGGCAATCAGATTCAAATAAAGGAAAATCGTTACTTCATAGATAGTAAATGAGATCCATATATCATCCATTAGTTCATACTACTAGGTTACACACTTAGTCAATCATAAGTTCACAGTTTGCACAATAGGCTATCAATACTTCACACTTATCAACAATGACCCAATCACCCCACATCTTTACATGGAGCCCTCACAGTGCCTTTCCTTTACAACGGTCCAAGTCTGTACTTGAAACCAAACACATCACAAACACATAAGCATATGATCAGATAACCTAGCACACGGTTCTATCAATGCATGGTTCGGTTTCTAGAATTTACTAAACAACATCTATCCAATTAGTTCATCAATCAGGCGGCCATACTCAGTTTCTCACAAGAACCAGGCGTGCCAAGACAAGGCTTCAAGCGGATCACACCCAAGGCGATTTAGATCATCAGAGCCGAGGTTCAGTCTCTCAACATCAGATCAACCCAATACTTCATAATATAAAGAGAGAACATGATTTGATGGGGGGGGGATAGAGAGGATGCAACCGGTTACACGATCAGCCCTAAGGCTCGATCGGATCATCCATCGGCTAGGGCCGATGGTTTCCGGTAACACCACTGACCTTAGGCGTGCGGTCTCCTTGCGCCGCCTCCTTCTCCTTTTCTTTTTCCTTCTGCCTTGTATCCATCTTCACCAGTCTTGTCTCTCACGGCCAAGCCCTTAGCCGCCGGTCTCTCTTTCTCACGATCTGGACAAAGTTTCCCTAAGGAATTCTGATGCCAAAATCGAGCGTAGAGCCTCTTATTTATAGAGAGAGGAACCGGTAACTGTTTGGGAAATCGGTTACAAGGGATTGGCTGAAATGGTGCCACTTGTCCCTTGCACCTTTTCGCCCAAAACCGCCCCAAAACCGTCCACAACCGCCCACCTGTTCCCTTAGCAGTTTCCTCCATCGAAAACTATCTCCTAGGCCTTTGCCCAAGCCCTAATTTGAACCTCGATGCACGCGGCCCCATCGTCCCACATGAGCTGCCGGCACAGCCTAGTAACCGCTCGGCCCCGGCCACACTGTTCTGGACCGGGACACTCCGCCAAGCTGAGGTGAGCTGTCCCCAGCTGAGTGAGCTAGTCCATCAGCTTCAGTGAGCTGGCCAAGACTAAGTTAGCTAGCTCCAAGCTTCACCTAGCTGATTGAGCTTGAACCGGAACCCGTCCAGCTCCCGGATTACTCGTCCAACTCCCTTTAACTCGTCTCCATCGTTTCCTGGTTAAGTCTCAGCTGCTTGCCTTCCTTAACCTTCAGTTTGGGCCATGATACGCTTGTCTCAAGGTCTTTCCACCTGACTGGTGCGTCTCCTCGCACCATGGCCCGTTCGGATGATCCTATCTAGGATCGGGGATATGACAAGTCTCCCCCACTAACAATGGATTTGTCCTCGAATCCAAGTTAAGTGTAACATCAGGTAGGAACTGACTGTACCACTCTGGATACTCAGCCCTCATCCTTGCTTTCGTTTCCCAAGTGATAATGTCCTTACCGCTGTGATCCCACACAACCTTAATCATGGGAACTGTCTTTTTCCTCATTGCATTCCCTGTACGGTCAATGATACGAACCGGCCTTGTCTCCAAGGTCAAGTTCTTACCAAGATCAGCGGGAATCTCAAGCAAAACAATATCTTGATCCGTCAGGCATTTCTTGAGTTGGGATACGTGGAACACATTGTGAAATGCATCCATAGCCGAAGGCAAATTCAACTTGTATGCCACTGCACCCACTCGTTCTATGATCCGAAAAGGACCCAAGTACCTAGGATCCAATTTCTTTCTTCCAGTAACCCTTGTTCTTCCCTTGAACGTGATCATCTTGAGATATACCAGATCATCGACCTCGAACTCAAGATGCTTCCTACGCTTGTCCGCATAGCTATTTTGGCGATCTTGTGCCTCTTTCGTCTTTTCTTTGACCATTCCGATCTTATCAGTGGTCTCGTCCACAATCTCAGGACCTAACATGCTGTGCTCCCCCACTTGGGTCCAGCATTGAGGTGTCCGGCAAGGCCGTCCATACAAGGCTTCATATGGCGACATGCCTATGCTTGTGTGGAAACTGTTGTTGTAAGGAAACTCCACAAAAGGTAAGTGTTTCTCCCAGGACTCTCTCCAGTCCATTACACACGCCCTCAGCATGTCTTCCAAGGTTTGAATTGTCCTCTGAGACTGTCCGTCCGTTTGAGGATGATAGGCTGTACTCATGTTTACTCTAGTTCCCAAGGCATTTTGGAAAGCCTGCCAGAAGCAACCACCCCTAGTGGCTCGTCCGGCCCTTCCAAGGTGTTCAGATGCAGTGACCATACCATCCCTTCCAGTTCATCAGCCTCCCTCTCGGCTGATACCTCCGCTCTTCTGCGGCTCAAGGCATCTGCCACTAGGTTAGCTTTTCCTGGATGGTAAGCTATGTCCAGATCATAATCCGCAACAAACTCCATCCACCTCCTTTGCCTTAATTTCAACTCAGGCTGAGTGAATATATACTTTAGACTCTTGTGGTCCGTAAGTATTTGCACCTTTGCACCGTATATATACGATCTCCATATCTTCAATGCAAACACCACAGCCGCCACCTCAAGGTCATGGGTCGGGTAATTGCCCTCATGCTTTCTCAACTGTTGTGAAGCATAGGCTATCACCTTCCCGTACTGTGTCAGGACACATCCAAGTCCAGTGATTGATACTTCCGTCGCGTTCTTTGGCTGCGGCCACTCCCGGATGCACTTGATCTTCTCTTGATCCACGGACACCCCTTGATCAGACACAATGTGTCCAAGGAACCCAATGCTTTTCTGCGAGAAACTGCACTTGCTTAACTTAGCAAAGAGCTGATGTTCCCTCAGGCGTCCCAACACTGCCCGAAGATGCCTCTCATAGTCGTCCTTGTCTTGGAGTACACGAGTATATCATCTATAAAGATAATCATAAACCCATCCAAGTACTCCCAGAAGATACCATTCATCATCTCCATGAATGCAGCTGGTGCATTGGTCAGTCCGAACGGCATAACCACAAACTCATAGTGGCCGTACCATGTCCGGAAAGCCGTTTTCCTAACATCACTTGGCTCAATTGGAATCTGATGATATCCAGAGGCCAAGTCGACCTTGGAGTTGATCCAACAACTCATCAATCCGAGGCAACAGGTACTTTTTCTTCACAGTGACCCGATTCAGTCCCCGATAATCAATACACAGCCTGAAACTACCATCCTTCTTTTTCACATAAAGAACTGGTGCTCCCCAAGGCGAAACACTAGGGCGTATGAAACTCTTATCCAACAACTCCTCAAGTTGTTTCTCAAGCTCGGTCATCTCAGCAGGAGCCATACGATAGGGACTTTTGGACATTGGGGCCGTCCCTGGTTCCAGTTCTATTATGAACGGGTCAGCCCTATCAGGGGGAATGCCCTGTAGCGCCCGAAACACATCTTCGAACTCTCTGACCAGTGGAATCCCGTCCGGGTTACCACCCCCCACGACCTCCTTAGTGGTAATGGTAGCCAAATAGGCCTCACAACCATTCACAAGCATCCGTTCCGCACGGACTGCTGAAACCACAAAGGTCGGACAAATTCCTTGGAAGCTAATTGGGTCGTCACAACCCATCTCAAACTGCACCCGTCCACGGTGACAGTCAAGGGTGGCCCTATGCTTTCCAAGCCAGTCTATTCCTAAAATCACTTCATGATTCTCAAGGCGGACAACAATCAGATCCTCATGCATTACCTTGTCTTTGATCACTACAGGGATGTCCTTTATCAGCCCTAGTGAATGGATCACTTGCCAACAGGCCGCATTCACTATGCAAGGATCATCCCCAGTTCCTGTCCGAAACAATCCTTTTTCCATCGTTCATGGGCTCACAAAACTATGTGTAGCTCCAGTGTCAAACAATACGTATGTTTCCACACCCCCAATACTCAAGGTCCCTACACAAGGTCCATTCAAAGTATTATAAGCCATTCTAGGTTCCATACCATGCAATTCTACTGAATTGAAAAAGATTAGATCAAGAATCATTACCAGTAATCGCTTTGAACGGTCCGGCCTCGTCCGCGTCCTTAGACAACTCATACACCCTTGGCGTTGAGGTCTAACCACGGCCCTTGCTCGGCTTCCGGGTATCTCCACGGCCCTTGTCCCGCCCAGCCTGTAAATTAGGGCAATCCCTGCGGATGTGCCCCGGCCTGCCACAGCCGTGACAGTGAAAGGAACAGCCACCACTCGAACCCTATCCCCGACTCGGTTCCCAGATCGGACAGTTCCGAGTTGCATGATCCATCTTGCCACAACGAGAACAAGCTCCCATGGCTTTCCAGCACTCACCCCCGTGACATCGACAACACTTGGAGCACTCCGACTTGCCATTGGAGGATTTTCCCTCCTCAGCCGAGTCTCGCTTCCTCTTCCGGTCACCACCAGATCCACTAGAAGCCGTGTGGCTCCTAGATTTCAACTTGGCCTCCTCAGCATGGTTGGTCTCTACCATGGCCATCCTCTCAACTAACTCAGACACGGTGTGGAAGGTACCAACAGAGCAGTAGGTTCGGAGTTCGACCCTTAGGCCTCTGATGAACCTGCGGACCTGAACTGTCTCATCTTCCAACTCCTTACCCACATAGCGTCTGAGCCAGTTGAACTTTTCCTCAAACTCATGGACCGTCTTGCGACCCTGGGCCAGGTCCAAGAACTCTGATTCCAAACGATCCCAAGCCTCAGCTGGAAAGTACTTGTGGCTGAACTCAACTTCAAAGTCTGAGAACCTCTCAACGGCACCATTGGTGCGTTTGTCCAGAGCCAACCACCAGTTGTGCGCGTCCTCTTCCAGGAAGTGAACCACAATGTCTTTCTTATACTTATCTGGACAACGAGTTGAGCTAAAGTTCCGAGTCAACCTGCTCCTCCACTCGTCGACCTCAATGGGATCGACACTGCCAGCAAACTGCTTCGTGACCAGCTTGGATATGTGAGCTAACACACTCAGGTAATCCACTTTCCTAACTGACCGAACTGGTGGATCGATCTCCATAACCTCAGATTTGACCATAGCTCGATCCTCAACTGTCTGCACGGCTGTCCCAGCTACACGAGCTGCTTTCTGAGCTACTCGAGCTGTCGTCTGAGCTGCTTGAGCTGTCGTCCGAGCTGCCTGAACTGCAGTCTGAGCTGGTGTGACTTGGCCTACCGAGGAGTTCACCAAAGGGGTGAACGCCTGAGTCAAAGCCAACATCTGCGTGCCCATCGTCTTCACTGCATCCAGCACATCCTGCATAGACGGCTCAACCAACTCAGTAACACTAGTGCCATGTCTGGCCCGTTCTCTTGCATGGGAGGATTCGGCTTCCTCCTCACGCCCCACCTCCTGCTGATCATCCACAGCAGTAACGTTAACCTCAATAGGTAGGGTTGGTCCCTGAGGCAATCCGGTTTCATAGTTGACCGGCTTCAACTGAGACGGGAACACCTGGGACGGAGCAGTCCCATCAACTTCCACATTACCGGATGCTCCAGCAGCCTCCTTTTCCTTCCTTGATTTATTCCTTGTAGTACCCTTAGGAGTTAAAACACCCACAAAGGTTAGTTAGTAACAGAATCCAAAACCTCAGTTTGATCCTAAGGTTATACAAACAAGCAATCAACACAAGGAATAAAGCAACCTCATTGTGAGTCTCAACAGCCGATGTGTGGTGAACCAATTACCCAAACAAATCCTAGAATCAAGCATGCTCTGATACCAACTTGTAAGACCTGATCCTGGATTCCTCAATCCAACCAGACCGTGGCTTACCTATCCATTCTATCTAGATTGATTCCTTTACTTCTCATTTCAAGTGTAATATTTTTCTTATAATTTTTCAGAGTGTCGAGGTTTACCTATTCATACTTAGACAATCAGATTCAAATAAAGGCAAATCATTATTTCATAGATAGTAAATGAGATCCATACATCATCCATTCGTTCATACTACTAGGTTGCACACTTAGTCAATCATAAGTTCACAGTTTGCACAATAGACAATCAATACTTAACACTTATCAACAATGACCCAATCACCACACATCTTCCCAGGGCTGGAGCCTTCACAGTGCTTTGCCTATACCACGGTCCAAGTCTGTACCTGAAACCAAACACACCACAAACACACAAGCATATGATCAGATAACCTAGCACACGGTTCTATCAAAGCATGGTTCGGTTCCTAGAATTTCCTAAACAACATCTATCCAATCATTTCATCAATCAGGCGGCCATACTCATATTCTCACAAGAACCAGGCGCGCCAAGACAAGGCCTCAAGCGGATCACACCCAAGGCAATTTAGATCATCAGATCACCCCCTGGTGTGTCCGAACATGCCTAAGTCCGGCGAAGAGCCTAAGACTTGATTCCAAACCGGCAGAGAGCCGAGGTTCAGTCTCTCAACATCAGATCAACCCAGTACTACATAATATAAAGAGAGAACACGATTTGATGGGGAAGTATAGAGAGGATGCAATCGGTCACACGATCAGCCCTAAGGCTCGATCGGATCATCCATCGGCTAGGGCCGATGGTTTCCGGTCACACCACTGACTTTAGGCGTGCGGTCTCCTTGCACCGCCTCCTTCTCCATTTCTTTCTCCTTCTGCCTTGTAGCCATCTTCACCAGTCTGGTCTCTCACGGCCAAGGCCTTCGCCGGAACAGAACAAGCATCCACACGGTTATTCCTTAGCCGCCGGTCTCTCTCTCTCTTTTGGTCTCTCTTTCTCACGATCTAGACAAAGTTTCCCTAAGGAATTATGATGCCAAAATCGACCCCAGAGCCTCTTATTTTTAGATAGAGGAACCGGTAATTGTTTGGGAAATCGGTTACAAGGGATTGGCCGAAATGGTGTCACTTCTCCTGCCCAAAACCGCCCAACTGCTCCCTTGGCAGTTTCCTCCATCGAAAACTATCTCCTAGGCCTTTGCCCAAGCCATGATTCGAACCTGGATGCACACGGCCCCATCGTCCCACATGAGCCGCCGGCACAACCTAGTAACCGCTCGGCCCCGGCCACACTGGTCCGGACCGGAACACTCCGCCAAGCTGAGATGAGCCGGCCCCCAGCTGTCCCCAGCTGAGTGAGCCTGTCCATCAGCTCCAGTGAGCTGGCCAAGACTAAGTGAGCTAGCTCCAAGCTTCACCTAGCTGATTGAGCTTGAAGCAGAACTCGTCCAGCTCCCAGATCACTCGTCCAGCTCCCTTTAACCGGGGTTCCTTCCAGCGGGGATCCAGAGGCCCGTGTCCTGCCTAGGGTCTGGAGGAATTCGATACCTGATTATTTTTCCCTAACAGTTTGCCCCTTATTGCTCAATTTTGTCATCGAACTCGGGGAATAACCTGTGCACTCAAGTCAACCGGAGTTGCTCATTCTCAGCAGGCTTCCCTTAGGCAGGACATCGCTCCAGTAATCACGCAATCCCGGGTTCCACTCAGGTCGGAACCGTATTCTGAACCCGGGGGATGATCAGTTTCCCCTACGTCAGACCAGGGTCTGGTGCTATTTGGACCGCTGATTCTCGTTGAGGACGGGGAGCTCTGGGCTTCTGATGATGTCTTGGAGGCGATGGAGCCTGGAACTCTGATGTTGTCTTGGAGACGATGGAGCCTGGAGCTCAGATGTTTCCTGAGGAGGAACTGCATGTACTGATGTGAAGAGGATAGACCGGGAGGCTGGGGCCCAAGCGGTTTGATGATACTAGATGCTCTTTTTATTCCTCCAAAAGCGAGCACTTTCCTTTTTTGTGGTAAGCATTTTCCCTTTTTCTGCAGAGATCGGGTTTCCTTTTCGCCGTCCACTCTTTAAATTAGGGATTCTTTAGGATATTTGGAAACATCCCTATTTCCTTTTCTGATCCCGCAGAAAAGGGAACGACCCGGATATAAATAGAAATTCACGATAGTTCCTAGCTGGCCTCAACCCAACTCTAGCGCTGATTCTTAGCTGAGAAAGATGAATCCCGAGCTGCTCTCGTTTCTGTCCTCGCTCGTGGGTGGTCGTGCAAGGCCTCGTCGTCCTTTCACCGACCCTTTCTCATCCCTCGTTCCATCTTGGGGGAATGTTGCAGAGGCTGATAGTGAAGCGGTTCCGATGGCGCCCCTGAGAAGGCTCCGTTCTTGTTTCTTTGATGACGGTCCCCGTTCTGAGATCTGAGAAGGGGATCTGCCTAATATAAGGAGGAAGTACTTGATTCATCCTTCAGTGGGGATGAGGAGTCCAACCGAGTTCGAACGCGCTCCGGATGGCGGAGCGGGTGAGGTGGCTGTCTATGAAGCGTACCCGGAGGCAGGCTTCCAGGGTGTTATTCCTTCTCTCATAGAAGAAGTGTCATCTTTCTTCGGTTTCAGTCCTTCTCAACTCACTCCCCTAACCTGGAGGACTTTAATGGCCCTCCAAGTACTTGAAGAACTCCATGGATTTTCCATCGGGGTGCATGGGATTTTATACTCCTATTACTTTGCTCCTCTGGTGAACAAAGATGGGTTCTACCACCTTCGATCCCACCTTCGATCCCGTGACGGCGCCCCTTTGGTCGAGAAACCTTCGAGGGGTGTCAGAGGTAATCACCCCTTTGGGGATGGTTGGAACAGCCAGTACGTGTTCGTGAAGATTCAGGAGCCAGTGGGTTATCCTACGTCTTGGCGTACCGTGTGTAAGTTTTTCTTCTGAGTTTTGAATTTTACCATCCTTTCAGGAGCCTTATCCTGATGTTTTAGCTTTTGCTTTGTTAGATGTGTCTCGCCCGGTTTCCTTTGCTGGAGAAGCAGTGGCGAAGCTTATAATGGGGATTCCCCGGCGATTCCGCTGGGTGACCTTTCTGGTGAGCAGGGAGGCCTTGCGTCATAGTCACGTTTGGGGTAAGCCTTCCTTCTCTATATAATAGTACTTTGTCTTGTTTTGCTTCTCATGATGTATGTATACACTTTTCCTCTAGGGAACGCGGTAAGGTCTCTGGTATCGGTTATTTATGATGAGTATCAGAAGGTTAAAGCGCGGAAGCGGCGCCTTTCTTATACTCCTCCGCCAAGACTAACGAGGACCTCTTTATCGGCTGGGGGTATGTCTTCTATCTCGTCAACAAGCGCCGAGATCATGCCTAACCGGGACCTTCTAGCAGATGCCCATCGCAGATTGACTAGGGAGGCACTCCTTCTCCGTGGCCAGGTGCAAGACATGATGGCTTTCCGAGACCTACTAATTCAGCAAGTGAGAGCTTCGGCTAGGTGGGATGAGTGGCTGGAGAAGCACGTAGATCATTGGAATCCATAAGAAGAGTATCATCGTCACATGTTCTTATCTGGAGGATTTAACTATCGATCGGAGAATCTCTCCAAGGCTGCAACCCCGAGATCTGTTATAGGGTCGTGATTCTCGGAGGGACCTTCTTTCTGATTTATCTTTTGAGACTTTGGTTTTTGTCGCTTTCTTTTGAATAAAGGCTCTTTATAGCCCGCTCCTTGACTTTATGAATAATGATGCTTTGTGTTTTACCCTTTTACTCCTTGCTGTTACTACGCTCATGTATGCTTTTTCTTTCGAAAAATGTTGTTTTTCACCTGTTTCTCGATCGAGGTGGGACTTTGTAGTCTGCGATCCCTCTTTTCGTAAATTTGAATGATAGGATCTGGGGAGATATGCTAATAATCAGGAGGTTTTCGAGCTAGAATGTGGACTGTTTGGTGTCTAGAGAATGATCATGTGATCCGGAGGTTGCATGAGGACCCGGGGATCATCGGAGAGGGAGGCACAGGGGCTCCTCTTGGATCCTTAGATTGCTTATGGGACCCGGAGTTCTTTTCTATAGGTCCTGGGACCGAGACTGGGGCCCGAAGGCGATGTAGGAATCCGGAGATTCTCTAGTTTGATCCGGATATCATGGTTGGAACCCGGAGGATTCTATGGTTGTGATTGGACACTGAGGTCGCATACGGGTGTAGGTTGTTCCTTAGTTCCGGAGATCGTACCGGGACCCTGATGCACTTGGACCCTGAGGTCGCATGGGAACCTGGAGGTTCTTTAGGGATGTAACGACCCCGATGCGCCCTAGGCTGCACAGGGGTTCTATCCTTTTTTCTAGAATCGTATTAGGCCTTTGAGGCCATGTTGGAATCCGGAGGTTTGGATCCGGAGATCGTTTTTTGGAACCTGGAGGTTCTTGGAAGTTGTAATGACCCCAATGCACCCTAGGCTGCACAGAGGTTCTAACTTCTTTCGGAACCCTGAGGCTGTATAGGAACCCGGAGATTCTTCCTTAGACCATGAGATCTTTGATTGGAACCCGGAGGCTATAGGGGAACCCGGAGGTTCTTCCCTAGATTTTATGCGTAGGACTTGAAATCGTTTGGGGAACCTTGGGTTTCCTCTTTAGATCGGGGGCTCGCATAGAGATCTGGAGTTCCTTGGGAACCCGGTATGTTTTGCTTTTCGCAGGGACCGTACTCCGTCTTCCTAGGCAAGACTACTACCGGTACCTGTTTGGATTTCGCATTCTGCCGCTCGGAAGCTGGCCACTATCGAGTTCATGTGCTGTATTCTACTTCTGCAGGAAGTCACTGACAAGCTTAGAGGGTGCTGGTGTGGGTGTTATGACCCAAGTGCCAGGCTTACGCTGCTTTCCATGTCTGGAGAAGCAAGATTTAGATTGCTCCATGTGTTTCACAGTACTTTTGCAATGAGTATATATCATGCGTTGCATGTATCGTGTAGCTCGTAGCGTTTTAATACATGTACTTTTCACACTGGTACTCTGGGGACCCCGATGCGCCTTAGGCTGCACAGGGGTTTTAGGTAGTTTTGATAGCATACTCAGGCTTGCGCATACCCATTCATGCTTTATGTCTCATACCCGTTTTGATTTTTTATGGGCGTGCCACTGTGGTCGTGCCACTTTGGTGAGGGTTGGCCAGGATCGGAGGTCCCTGGAGACCTGATCCACCTCGTATGCCCCTTTAAGTATAATGATTTCCCCTCTACTTTTATAGTCGAAACTATTTTATTATAAGGTTTGTCCGGAGACGTTTAGCATACATAGGAGTAGGTAATCATAATGCTTAAATAGTATATAGTAGTAAAGAAATCATGGTCCGGAGACCGAATTAAAAATGATAAGCTTTGAGGTGCACGGCGTCCCAGTAGTTAGGTTGTATTTTACCTTTGCTATCTTGCAGCCTGTAGGCGCCTGCTCTCCGCACCTCGATGACTTTATAGGGTCCTTCCCACCCTGGGGTGAGTTTCCCCGTCGTTTTTTCTGTTCGTCGTAGAACCCAGCCCCCTTGCTGGAAGGTTCTGGTTCTGACTTTCTTGTTGTACGTCCTGGCGACGTCTTGCTGGTTGGACCAGTTCCTTAGTTGAGCGGCCTCTCTTTTTCCATCGAGCAGGTCGAGGCTTAGCGCCATTAGTTCGTTGTTTTCCTCCTGAGAGGTAGATCTGGAGACCGTTGTTCTTACGTGCATCTTTTCTCCTCCTGAGAGGTAGATCCGGAGACCGTTGTTCTTACGTGCATCTCTGTAGGTACAATGGCCTCAGAGCCGTAGACTAGCGAGTAGGGGGTTTCCCCTGTTGCTGGTTCAGGAGTGGTCTTGTAGGCCCAGAGGACTCAGTGTAGTTCTTCCGCCCACTTCCCGTGAGAGCCCTCCAGTCGAA
>NW_013617519.1:23513-23857 GCF_000695525.1 Brassica oleracea var. oleracea | reverse complement strand
TCGGCGGCCATCGTGGGCCAGTAGTAACCAGCCCTTCTGGCTCTGAGAACCAAACTTCTGCCGCTAGAGTGGGATCCACAATCTCCTTCATGTAGTTCTACAAGGATTCTAGCGGCTTCTTGGGGTGTGACACACCATAGGTACGGGCCAGAGAAAGACCTCCGGTACAGCTTCTCCTGGGAGATGCAGTACCTCGCGGCTTGCTTCTTGATCTTTATGGCCTCGCTACGGTCTTCCGGGAGGATGTCGGCCTCCAGGTACCGGATCAGGGGGGTCATCCAGGTTTCGCCTTCTTCGACAGTGGAAACCTCCTCTGATGGGGGTTCCTCCATGGTAGCTGGGCA
>NW_013617519.1:21713-23466 GCF_000695525.1 Brassica oleracea var. oleracea | reverse complement strand
CCCTAGATTAGCCGGGGCATCGGCTTATCCGTTCTGTTCCCGGGGGATTTGAGTGAGTTTGCAGCTCTTGAACTTCTTGATTAGTAGTTGAGCAACCGCCAGATATTGCGCATACCCATTCATGCTTTATGTCTCATACCCGTTTTGATTTTTTAAGGACGTGCCACTGTGGACGTGCCACTTTTCTGACAAGGGTTGGCCAGGATCGGAGGTCTCTGGAGACCTGATCCGGCTCGTATGCCCCTTTAAGTATTGTGGGAACCAAAATTCGCAATGTCGGTTTTCCGTAAAATAAAGAAAGTTAGTTTGTCCGGAGACGTTTAGCATACATAGGAGTAGGTAATCATAATGCTTAAATAGTATATAGTAGTAAAGAAATCATGGTCCGGAGACCGAATTAAAAATGATAAGCTTTGAGGTGCACGGCGTCCCAGTAGTTAGGTTGTATTTTACCTTTGCTATCTTGCAGCCTGTAGGCGCCTGCTCTCCGCACCTCGATGACTTTATAGGGTCCTTCCCACCCTGGGGTGAGTTTCCCCGTCGTTTTTTCTGTTCGTCGTAGAACCCAGCCCCCTTGCTGGAAGGTTCTGGTTCTGACTTTCTTGTTGTACGTCCTGGCGACGTCTTGCTGGTTGGACCAGTTCCTTAGTTGAGCGGCCTCTCTTTTTTCATCGAGCAGGTCGAGGCTTAGCGCCATTAGTTCGTTGTTTTCCTCCTGAGAGGTAGATCTGGAGACCGTTGTTCTTACGTGCATCTTTGTAGGTGCAATGGCCTCAGAGCCGTAGACTAGCGAGTAGGGGGTTTCCACTGTTGCTGTTTTTGGAGTGGTCCGGTAGGCCCAGAGGACTCAGTGTAGTTCTTCCGCCCACTTCCCGTGAGAGCCCTCCAGTCGAATTTTAAGCATATTGACCGAAGTTTTGTTTGTGGACTCGGCTTGTTCGCTAGACTGGGGTGTCCGGGTGTGGCGAAAGTTAGTTTTATGCCCCAGTCCTTGCAGAACTCCTTGAAGTTGTGGCTTGTGACGATTGTCTGTGTCTATCTCTTGGGGGACCCCGAAGCGAGTGACTACGTAGGTCCACAGGAACTTGCGGATCTGGAGATCTGTTATGCGGCTGAGCGCTTCTCCTTCGACCCACTTGGAGAAGTAGTCAGTGACTATCAGAAGGAAGACCTTCTGCCCCGGTGCTATAGGGCATTTCCCTACTATATCCATGCCCCGTTTTCTGAAGGGCCATGATGAGCTTATGGACTTGAGGTTTTCTGGGGGGAGCTTGGCTTGTCTGTTGGCGTCGGCGGCCATCGTGGGCCAGTAGTAACCAGCCCTTCTGGCTCTGAGCACCAAGCTTCTGCCGCTAGAGTGGGATCCACAATCTCCTTCATGTAGTTCAAGGATTCTAGCGGCTTCTTGGGGTGTGACACACCATAGGTACGGGCCAGAGAAAGACCTCCGGTACAGCTTCTCCTGGGAGATGCAGTACCTCGCGGCTTGCTTCTTGATCTTTATGGCCTCGCTACAGTCTTCTGGGAGGGTGTCCACCTCCAGGTACCGGATTAAGGGGGTCATCCAGGTTTCGCCTTCTTCGACAGCGGAGACCTCCTCTGACGGGGGTTCCTCTAGGGTTTCTGGCCACTGAAGCATGAGCAGAGGGATATTTATATGGCTACTCGTTTCAAGGGCGGACCCTAGATTAGCCAGGGCATCGGCTTGTGAGTTCTGTTCCCGGGGGATTTGAGTGAGTTTGCAGCTCTTGAA
>NW_013617519.1:18499-21541 GCF_000695525.1 Brassica oleracea var. oleracea | reverse complement strand
TGGATCCATCAACGTGTAGGATCCATTCTCCTTCTTCCTTAATCTCGGCTTGGAGGAGTACCTCCTGCTCCAGAGCTGGGAGCAAGGAAGGGGAGAATAAGTCTGCTAGGACCTGTGACTTTATAGCCGTGGCGGGTCGAAATATTACGTCGTACTCCCCTAGTTCCAAGGCCCATTTGGCTAGGCGTTCGGAGACTTCTGGTTTGTGAAGGACCAACTTTACAGGGAAAAAGGTAACAACCACGATTGGATGAGCCTGGAAGTAAGGTCGGAGCTTGCGGGTGGCGACTGTCAGCCCTAAGTCCATTTTTTCGAGGTAGCTGTAGCGGGTCTCCGCTTCCAGGAGAGCCTTGCTTACATAGTAGATTGGTAGCTGCTTTGTTTCCCTCCTCGCGAACTAGACGGCGCTCACGGCGTGTTCGGAGACTGCTAGACATAGTAGCAGGACTTCACCGAGTAGTGGCTTGGACAGGAGAGGAGGAGTGGTAAGATACGATTTCAACTCTTGGAGAGCGGATTCGCATTCTCCTGTCCACTGGAAAACCTTCGGATTCTTGAGAGTTCCGAAAAAGGCGTGAGATTTGTCGGAGAGTCTGGAGATGAATCTGCTCAAGGCTGCCATCCTTCCCATCAGTTTTTGAACCTCCTTGACGTTCTTCGGGGAAGGGATCGAATGAATGGCCCTGATTTGCTCCGGGTTGGCCTCGATGCCCCGGTGGGTTACGATGTACCCGAGGAACTTGCCAGAACTGACCCCAAATGAGCATTTAGCCGAGTTGAGCTTCATGTTATATTTCCTGAGGGTGGAGAAGGCTTGCTGCATGTGAGATATGTGATCTTCCGCTTCCAGGGATTTGACAAGCATGTCATCGATGTAGACCTCCATGGCTTTTCCGATTTGGTCCGCAAACATCATGTTGACCAGTCGCTGATAGGTCGATCCTGTGTTCTTTAGGCCGAAGGGCATGACCTTGTAGCAGTAGATCCCTCTGGACGTCATGAAGGAGGTTCCGGATGCATAAGTATCTGATTGTAGCCGGAGAACACGTCCATGAAGCTCATCAGCTGGTGCCCTGCTGTGGCGTCCACCAGTTTATCGATATGAGGTAACGGGAAGGAATCCTTTGGAGAGGACTTGTTGAGGTTCGTGAAATTTATGCAGACTCTCCACTTCCCGTTCTTTTTCTTGACCACGACGACGTTGGCTAGCCACTCTGGGTACTGCACTTCGCGAATGAACCCCGCGCCGAGCAGGCTCTTGTCTTCGTCATTGATGATCGCGTCTCTTTCAGGGGCGAACTCCCGTCTCTTTTGTCTGACAGGTTGATGTAGGGGGTCCACCTGCAGCTTATGCATGATGATCTCCGGATCGATCCCAAGCATATTTGCGTGGGACCATGCGAAACAGTCGGAGTTAGACCTGAGGAAGTCTATCAGTCTTCTTCTCAATCCTTCGGTTAGCTTGGAGCCGATCTTGAGATGTCGGGTCTGGTCTCCTTCGGTTAATGGCACCTCATCCATTTCTTCTACCTCCGGTTCCTCGGTGTGATGAGCCGGAGGCTTGCTCTGTAATTGCTATAAGACCTTGGTCTTTCCCTTCATAGTGGTCTGATAGCAGGTGCGGAAATATTCTTGATCCTCTCTGATCGCCTTTATGCCCCAGGGCGTAGGGAATTTCACCATTTGGTGAAGAGTCGAGGGCACGGTCCCCATTCCGTGGATCCAGGGCCGTCCTAAGATCATGTTATAGGACGAATCGCAATCAACCACGAGGAATTTGGTGGGCATGTTGACTCCTTCGAAGTATACGGGGAGGGTTATCTCCCCAGCGGTTTGCTTGACTTACCCGCTGAAACCTACAAGGGGGTTACCCTCCGAGTTAGAGTGCCTTCCTCCCGCCCCAGGTATTTGTATGCGGCCTGGAAGATGATGTTGCCCGAGCTTCCGTTATCTACCAGTATCCTTTTTACTAGGCAGTTCGCTACAATGAGCGAGATAACCAGGGTGTCGTGGTGAGGAGTGAGGACTTTCTCCTGCTCCTTGGTCGTGAAACTTATTTCATCTGTCCCTAGGAGCAGGCGTTTTGGCTTGGCTGCCTCTAGGCCGTGCTTGGTGTTCCAGGTGCTTTTCTTCGCCGCTGCATGGCTTATGCCACTTATTTCCGAACCGCCCGAGATGACATGGATCACTCGGTCCTGTCGTGGTGGCGAGACGGGAGCAGCTTCAGTGGGCTTACCCGTTGTCTCCTAACTTAGATGGCTCTTGGCCTTCTCGGAAAGGAACTCCCTGAGGTGACCTTTCCTAAGCAGCTCGTTGACCTCGGTCTTTAGTACGACGCAGTCCTCCATTTTGTGAGCGTGGTCTCGGTGGAAGTCGCACCAGAAGCCAGGGTTCCGGAAAGAGTCGGGGGCTTTCATCTTCTGAGGCCACTTGACCTGCTGGCCCATCTGCCTCAGAACATTGATAAGCTCCGGCCTTGAGACGGAGAGGTGAGAGATGTCTGGCCACGTGGACGCGCCCATCCCTTCCCTTATACCTTCTCGATTGGCCGATTCTGGTACCTGCCCCGGTTTCTATTCCCGGAGTCCCTAGCTGGTCTTTGAGAGGGTTTCTCGTCTTGCTCGGTTTGGTCTTGTCTGATCGTCTTAGTTTCTTTCTTTTGTTGTGCCTTGGCACGGCTGGCGACGTTTTCCTCCCATTTGACCTGTGCCCAGGCTCGAGATAGGACGTCTTCCATGGTTTTACACTGGTATTTGGTCAGCTCTTTGCAGAGGTCTCCGTCGGGGAGCAGGCCTCTCTTGAAAGCAGAGATTGAAGTGGGGATACTGCATTTGGGGATAGCCACCTTTTCTTGATTGAAGCGGGCAATGTAGCCTCTCACGGGTTCCGCTCGATGCTGGAGGATTTCGTTGAGGCTGTCGGAGGTTTTCTCCAGGTCCTTGCTGCTGGCAAATTGTTCCACGAACTTATCGCTGAGAACTGCGAAGGAGGCTATGGACCTGGAAGGTAAGTTGTTATACCATTGCAGAGCAGGTCCGGTCA
>NW_013617519.1:16107-18434 GCF_000695525.1 Brassica oleracea var. oleracea | reverse complement strand
ATGGCGTCGAGCCTATCGGAGAACATCTGGTGAAGGTGAGCGATCATAGGAGACTCCGCTCTTGATGCTCCGTCTGATGCTTCCTTATCAGGCTCGGGCTCCGAGTCGCTGTCCTCCCCGTCATAGGTTTGAGCGTCGTTGGCCTTTTCTCGCGTAGATGCTTCTTCTCCCGACGCTGCAGTCGGGAGACTCACGCCTGTCCCGGAGTTAGGTGTTTCCAGAGGCGGCATAGGGAGAACCTGAGTCCAAAATCGACGCTTCTTGTTGCTCGCTGCGTTAAGGGCTTGGTTTTCGTCTTTGATGGTAAGATTCTCCGATTCGAGCTGGCTGAGCTTCTCGGCGCTCTGCTCCAGCTGCTTGGAGTGTTCGTTGAGTTTTTCCTTCAGGATCTGAAACTCCGAGGACTACTCGGGATTGGTCTCTTCCCGAGCTCTATGTAACCCGGTTACTTGACCTTGAAGGTCATCGATTTGTCTTTGGAGTTCAGCCTCTCTCTGTGTAGCTTCAGGTAGCTCGTCATGTTCAACAACCGCCATTATCACGTGGTTTAGATTACTCCCCTCCTTCTAGCGCCAAACTGTTAGTACCACAAAATGATGGACAAGGCTAGTGTTTGTATTGATTTCGTTTATACTTGTAGAGAAATAGATTTGAAGAGATGTTTTATTGAGTAAAGAAGCCGGAACTACACTGATTGGTGTATAAACCCTAGTTCTAGCCGTCTAACTCTAATCTCTAAGTCTTGAAATGTCGATCCCTTGCTTTAGGGTTTAGGTTCCCCTTATATAGTCTTCCTAAGGCGGGCCTTACACTATAAGAAAACATAAGTTTTACGACGGCGGTATTCCTCGTGAGTTCGTCGTAAAAGAGAGTTTACGAGGAATTAGCGAGGAAACACTTTTCGTCGTTACTCGTCCGTCGTAACGCATATTTTCTCGCCAATTCGTCGTAACTTAGCGAGGAAAAGGTTTTGTCGTAAAGATGAAGTACCATATTTCGTCGTAAAGACCACGTAAATATTCCTCGTAAATACCTCGAAAGCAGTTCCTCGTAAACTAACGTATTTATCTCGAAAGTATTTCCTCGTCAAGTACACGTAAATACCTCAAAAATAATTCCTCGTAAAGTACTCGTTAATTCTTCCTCGTTATTTCTTCGTAAACTTTCCACCCAAATAAGTCGTAAATTAGCTACCAATTCACTTTGTTTTATTATTTTACAGAATTTAAAAATATAATTAAAATTATTTAATTTATTAATAAAATTAAAATTTTAAAACAAAATCAATACGAAAATATTTTATATATAAATAAGTTTTGAATTTATAAATACAACAACCGAAAAAAAGAACTAAGAGTTGTTCATCGCCCGGTAGAATTCATCACTCCTCTGTTGGGGTCGAAAACAGTTACGACGAAGTTAACGTCCAAATCCCCGCGAAATACAAGTATGTCTTTTCGCAACAAATAATGCTTGGTCAAGAGAACGTAGCAACGTATGTTCCCGAGATAAAGCTTCGTTCGAATTCTATTTTGATTGAACATAAGCCATTGGCAACATACCCATACCAGTTACAGATAGGTCCGAATATGACGAATCAAACTCGGCCATTTCACAACTACTGCACATGCACGCCGTCCGGTCGCTACGTAGCGACCGAGCGTCCATCCCGTCCGGTCGCTATGTAGCGACCGAGCGTCCGTCTCGCTACGTAGCGACCGAGCGTCCATCCCGTCCGGTCGCTATGTAGCGACCGAGCTTTTCCGAAACGTCGATACGACATTAGTCCATGCATTCTCGTCTACCTTTCGATGCTATCTCCCGAAGACTGTAGCGAACCCATTTCATGTTTCCCGCCACTCTAAATCATC
Organism: Brassica oleracea var. oleracea; assembly: GCF_000695525.1. Lineage (NCBI taxonomy): Eukaryota > Viridiplantae > Streptophyta > Magnoliopsida > Brassicales > Brassicaceae > Brassica > Brassica oleracea. The sequence goes on along the minus strand of NW_013617519.1, from coordinate 16,563 downwards.
GATCAAACTTTACGGTAAAAACAGCGGAAAGTCCGTTCTTTATCGAAAGAAGCCGTAATAAACGCTTCGAGTCAGAAGACGGCCCAAAGGGACCTAAGACATGACTCAAGGCCCAACTTACGATTTCTTATCCAACAGCCCGTAAGCCGCATGACGGTTTACGCTTAGTTCGCAAGGAAAGATAAATGTCAAGTTTCCGTGGATAAATACGAAATTTTGAAGATAATTACAAATATCGGAAAAAATGGAATATCTCCATTTTTTATGCTATGACGGCTTAAGGGCAGAAAAGGAAAAGCGTAAACCGACCTAGGAGCCAGTATATAAGGAGTCCTATACGAGAAGCATGGAGAGGACTTTTTTCGGAGCAAACTTAGCACTTAGAGCGATTCAGGCATATTTATGTTTTTGTTATTTCGAGCTGCGACTCAATTAGGTTTAGCCGTCTTAGGGTTG
>NW_013617519.1:14521-16039 GCF_000695525.1 Brassica oleracea var. oleracea | reverse complement strand
AAACGCTCATACGCAAATTCGGAATAAGACTTCTCTTTGCTCTCTTCTTACTATTTTATACTTTATCGTTGTTATCTCGTGTTCTGATTGCTTAGCGTGTGGTATTAGCAGATATCCGGGACCTCTAGGAAATTAGGGTTCTCCTACTTAGCTAATTTAAACGGAAAGATAACGTGCAGACTCCTCTTAACGGAAGCAGTGGCACTGATCTCCACACTCCCACAGCGGACGTATCCGCGGCCAACGCACCGGCCAATGCTGCAGCGCTCGAGGAGTTTAAAAAGATGTTCGCCACCTACGAAAAAAGGTCGAAAGAACAGGACAGGCTCGTGAGCACCTTGACCAAATAGGTTGAAACCTTAACGGCAAGGACCAGAGCAATACGTCCCCGCGGAACCACTAAAGTCCGCGGGAAAAGACTCGACTTCGCTACCCCACTCGATAGGTCTGGAGCCTCGCGGGAACAACCTTCGGGCCAAAACCCTAGCAAAAAATCTCCCGTCGAAAAGGGGAACCCAGAAAGTCCTCCGCCTCCCGCGAAATATTCGGAGGATAACGAAGTCGAGCACGTCGCCCTGGATCCTAGCGATGTCTCCAACGATACCAATGAGGACGTCGATAGGCATCCAAGAAGGACCAAAAGCCAATCTGCTCGGGAAAGCTCCCCGTTCGACGAACCGATGACGGAAGAGGAGGAAGTCCTCTATTGGAACGAACAAGAAGAGCTGGTTGAAAAGCAAACCGAGCTCACTCGCAGTAAACGCCGACAGGCTCGGAAATCTGCTGACGAGACGTCGGATATCCGTGATCTTCGCGACTATATCACCAAGACTGCGGCTGAAGTAAGAGCCGTGAAATCCCAAATCCATCACGCAACCAGCGCTGCACCCGAGATCGACAGGCTGCTAGATGGGGATCGAAAGACCCCCTTCACCACTCGCATCTCAGATATGAGGGTGTCTGATCCGGGATAATCAAAGTACCGAACAATGATGGTACAAACGATCCGAAGGCGCACCTTCAGGCTTCAGTGGGCGAGAATGAAGGACGGCGAAAAAGACGCCGGCTACTGCCGCCTATTCGTCGAGAATCTGGAAGGAGCAGCCCTCAAATGGTTCGTACGCCTTAAGCAAAACTCTATCGGGAGTTTCCGACAGCTCGCATCAGAGTTTCTCAAGCAATACTCTATGTTCATAGAGAGAGAAACTTCCAATGGCGATCTCTGGAGTCTGTCCCAGAGGGAAGACGAACCCCTCCGCGAGTTCATCAGCCGATTCAAGCTGGTAATGTCTAGGGTCAGCGGGATAAGCGACAAAACAGCCATTGATGTGCTCAGAAAGACGCTCTGGTACAAATCAAAATTAAGAAAATGGATAACCCTTGACAAGCCGCGGACAATCCAGGACGTCCTCCACAAGGCGACGGACTACATTATAATCGAGGAAGAAACGAAAGTCTTATCGCAAAAACATAAGTCGGCAAGACCTTCCTCGAAAGATGTAGATCCAAAAACGAAGA
>NW_013617519.1:13739-14413 GCF_000695525.1 Brassica oleracea var. oleracea | reverse complement strand
GAAAACACCTTCTGCGAGTTCCACCAGTCCCGAGGACACTCCACGACTAACTACAAAGTCTTGGGAGCATGGCTGGCCGCGAAGCTACTGGCCGGAGAGATCTCGGAAGTGACCAGCGTGAAAGATCTCATCATCCAGACCGATTGCCCCCCGAAGACGGACAGAAATCCTCCCGCGGAGAAATCTCCTCAAAGAAACCAATCTGGGGATAAACGCGGCAGAAGGCCGGACGACAAGGGGAACGATAACAATCATCGCAGAGTCAACATGATCATTGGAGGATCGTAATTCTGCAACAATACGGTTTCGGCTATCAAAGCTTACCAGCAGAAGGCGGAGTCGAGCGTATACTGGCCTACATGGTCTCCTACCTGAGATGATCAAAATTGCTCAATCATCTTCACGAAGGAGGAAGCTGGCGGGATCGATCAACCTCACTTCGATCCGCTCGTCATAGATCTCGTCATACGAGATCTGGAAGTCGGAAGAGTACTCATTGACACGGGAAGCACGGTAAATGTAATCTTTCGCGACACTCTCAATCGGATGAGCATCGAACTTTGAGAAGTAACTCCTACGCCGAAACCACTCACGGGTTTTTCAGGCTAAGTATCGATGACCCTCAGGTCGATTCAGCTACCAGTTATGGCCAAGGAGATCACGAAAATCGTCGA
>NW_013617519.1:13211-13650 GCF_000695525.1 Brassica oleracea var. oleracea | reverse complement strand
CCTGGGTGTCAAATTCCCGACCCCAAACGGAGTCGCAGCTATCTGGGCATGTCAGAAACAGTCGTGACTATGCTTCCTTGCAGAGCAAAAGTTAAGGCAAATGACGACTTCTGCAACGGCAAATCGCAAGCGCACAAAGATAAATCAATCTTCGCCCAAAAACGTTTCAAGAAAAGACGATTTAACATCCTCTGCTGACGCAAACACTTCGGGCGTCGAAACTCAACACGAGTCCGAAAAAGACACTATAACTCAACCGGAACATCCGGAAGAGAACGCTGACCCGGCCACGGTCATCACGATCAAGGCGATCAGCACGGCGACAACCGCCGAGTAAAAACTCTCGCGGCATAAAATAGAACTACGAGATGGCTTGATCCTCGAAAGAGGTACGTAGGCAGCTCGTCGAAAGACGAGTTCAGCTATCCCCCTCTCTAAA
>NW_013617519.1:12894-13101 GCF_000695525.1 Brassica oleracea var. oleracea | reverse complement strand
AAAATTTTTACTACAATATGCGTCGCTCCTTTTTATTAAGACACTTGCGCTTCAATTAACGGAAAAGTTTCAGAACACGCTTAGAAAATATACAACCGTTACGACTCTTGTCAGCGGCCTCATACGGCCCAAAATCGCAAAACAATCTCTCTTCAGCACCGAAAATATACGTATAGTCTTCGAAATAACAACTGCGAGACGTCGCCA
>NW_013617519.1:9374-12858 GCF_000695525.1 Brassica oleracea var. oleracea | reverse complement strand
TTACACTCTGTTCGTCGATTGGCCCCGACGAACACATCAGCCGTCTTAAACAAACGCAACTTGATCGCTCTTTTGATTTTCGAACGTCCAACACAAGGACGAAAGCGCGCTACAAAAAAAAATCCGAAATTCTGGTCTAGCACTTCCAGTTTGCTTAAAAATCATCTCTGGAAAGATGCTCAATTCATACCATACAAGTCATATAAGCCGAGAACCTATCGCGGACTTTAAATCGGTACAAATCAGGTAGAAATCGCAACAGGAAAATCGATAGCCGGCTAGTCACCGCACAAACCTTAAAACCGAGAGTAAACCTAGGTCTTGCCCAAAACCCATCGCACTGGTCTCAGACATCTCAAGACATGATATCTAAACGATACGAGATCCTAAAACATGTCTCTCCGTTCATATCTTAACGTTCCCGAAAGTTCGTGAGAATAAATAATTTTTACGAAAACTCACGTCTCGAACAAACCAACAGATTGAACGCCTCAACGGGATTAAATATGAGAACACAACTCATGTTTACTTCAAACCCACTCGAAACAAAGTAACTCAAACAAACATCCATTATAAACCGCATAGTGGTAGGGGTTCAAAGCCACCGACGACCAGTCCCGATAAAGATAAAAGCGGCCAAAACAGGCCCATACAAAGTTCGAAGGCCACACGCGGCCGGACATATATGAAGGAAAGCCACACTTGGCCGCAAAATACTAGATAACGGAAGAACTTCCCGTCAAACATTCACCTCTCACAGATCAAAGTTAAAATTCCCGGACAAGGAAGCTCCGAATGCATCCGTGGGATAGTTCACTTCCTCATCGTCGCCGGCAAACTCGGTCGTGGTCTCTACGGTATCGGGAGAAACCGGGATGGGATCCCAGAATCCTCCCGTCGATTGGAGAAATGAGCGCCTCAGCGTGAGCATGATCCTTCATGCCGCCCTTCATTAACTCCATCTCCTTCTCGAAAACGTAGTCATCCGCCCGCGTCTTCCAAAGGCTCCCGACTGAACCGCGACACTCACGGAAATCGCCCAGCGAGTTGAAAGAATCCTTGAGGTTCCCGTACTCGACCTGGAATTGAGAGGCGCGAGTCTTCATCACCTCGAAAATCTCCCTCTTGCCCTTCTGTTCCGCCTTGCGAACGGCCCTCGCATGATCACGAGCAAGTCGCGCATCTCGCTCCAACATCTCACCTTGCATGCGAGCAAGTTCCATTTCCGCTTTCTCCGCTTTAAAGCGATAGATCATGGCTTCTCTATGGCTCGCCTCAATGGCCGATCCAAGCAAGTTCAAGCCCTGCAAACCGATTAACACATTATAAGCAAAAAAAAAACAATATATATACACTTGAAACGATCGTCAAAATCCTTAAAACCTATACCCCGTTGATGATACGAGATCCTTCCGCGACGACTTTTGCCCTCCCCGACTCGTTCGTAGCCGGAGGAGCATCGAAGCCCGAGGGAAGACCAGCAAAGAAATCATGGAAGTCCAGAATAGGGACCTCGCTCGTACCGCTTCCATCACCGAAAGCAAGGTCTGGATCCAATTCTGGAAGCTTGGAATCGTCCACCGAGAACTCCATGTCACCAAAGTCAATATCTTTCCCCTTCGAAGAATTCAACCCCGTCGCAACCATGGGAGCAGTGTGGGGACCTTGTTCATCGGGCTCGGAATCACTCCCTGTTTCCCCGCCCAAAGCAGGACTAGGATGCACGAACCTCAACGCCTTTCGAACTCTCTTCGGCGTAAAGGAAGTCTAGAAAAAAGGACCGTCCTGAGCAGATCCCACACCGCGATAATATCCTCAGCAAACGGAGCAAGAAGATTGATGAAGGGACGATCGTTCGGCAACCTCCAGAACAATGGGATACAACTCTTTTCAACAGACGCAGCGTCTACACGAACGAAGAAGAAAAATTTCTTCCACGAGTTGAAGTTAGAAGTAAACCCCTTAACCACTGACATGAAGTTCTGAGGGACCAGCCTATACTTGTCTGTATCCTTGATAATCTGTAACCTAAGAAGCGCTTCGAAGTGATCGACGGTAAGGGAGAGACCATGCTCGTAGCTCAGGATCAGGATTCCAATGAGGTGCTGGATGCCAAGGGGATTCAGTTGGCTTATCGCCACCTCGAAACGATCCAACACACGGACGATAATTTCGGGAATCGGAAACCACAAGCGACAGCGCACTACGAATGCTTCGTAACAAGTAAAGTAACCCTCCGGGGGATTACTAGCGCGCAATCCTTGACAAGGAACCCGGAACACCACCGTATCCAAAATCTGATAGAACGACCGCATGATCTCGAGGAATTTCCTAGTACTCCTACTCGGTGCACCTTCCTCGACCGGGCGACGGTTCATAACCGGGAATGACTTCTCTTTGGTAGGCGTGATCGAACCATAACATGCCACCCACCATGCCACGTTCTTGGCCGGGTCTACCGAATGAGGAACGAATTCTATCTTTGGCACAAGAAGCTCTTCAGAAACGTTCGCGGGCAAGGACCCTTTCATCGAACTCCTCTTCTTACTCGACATTTCGTGTTTCTGTTTTAAGAATCAAGAAGGAAATGATAGAGAGAAAAAAAAAAAAGGAATTTTTCAAGAAACCTCTCTATGAAACTGAGTAAGTGTAAAGGTTGTGAAGAAGTTACCTCCCTTCTTATAAGCATGAGAAATTACTATTTACTCGCGGGTTTTCGAACACGAACTTCGCCCAAATACACCAATCTCGTCCAAACTCGCCATACCGCACGTTGGAATCTCACTAGAAATCCACGATCCTAACGAGCTCGGGGGTTAACTGTTGGGGTCGAAAACGGTTACGACAAAGTTAACGTCCAAATCCCCGCGAAATACAAGTATGTCTTTTCGTAACAAATAATGCTCAGTCAAGAGAACGTCGCAACGTATGTTCCCGAGATAAAGCTTCGTTCGACTTCTATTTAGATCGAACATAAGCCATCGGAAACATACCCAGACCAGTTACGGATAGGTCCGAGTATGACGAATCAAACTCGGCCATTTCACAACTACCGCACATGCACGCCGTCGGGTCGCTACGTAGCGACCGAGCGTCCATCCCGCTCGGTCGCTACGTAGCGACCGAGCTTTTCCGAAACGTCGATAAGACATTAGTCCATGCATTCTCGTCTACCCTTCGATGCTATCTCCCGAAGACCGTAGCGAACCCATTTCATGTTTCCCGTCATTCTAAATCATCGATCAAACTTTACGGTAAAAACCGCGGAAAGTCCGTTCTTTATCGAAAGAAGCCGTAATAAACGCTTCGAGTCAGAAGACGGCCCAAAGGGACCTAAGACATGACTCGAGGCCCAACCTACGATTTCTTAACCAACATCCCGTAAGCCGCATGACGGTTTACGCTTGGTTTGTAAGGAAAGATAAATGTCAAGTTTCCCCAGATAAATACGAAATTTTGAAGATAATTACGAAGATCGGAAAAA
>NW_013617519.1:5559-9318 GCF_000695525.1 Brassica oleracea var. oleracea | reverse complement strand
TTACGATTTTTATACTTTATCGTTGTTATCTCGTGTTTTGATTGCTTAGCTTGTGGTATTAGCAGATATCCGGGACCTCTGGGAAATTAGGGTTCTCCTACTTTCTTAATTTAAACGGAAATCGACAGTGCGAATTTTGGTTCCCACATCCTCCTCTCTACATCCGCATCGGCATGTGTGTCAGATGATGACTCGCCTGGAATGGGATTTTGTCGTCGTATGTTCCTCAACAAGGACTCCCATTCCGGATTTGTGGCCGCTATAACGTCCGAGAAGCCCTCGATTCCACCCACACGAGCTGTGAACGCAGATATTTCCTCGTAAAGTACACGCTACATTTACGTCGAGCTTACGTGGAAATCGTAATTCCTCGCAAAAGCCACGTGATATTACATCGACTTTACAACGAAATCATTTCATCGTTATTTTACGAGGAAATAACGATGATTTTATATTTCCTCGTAAGTTCCTCGTAAAGTCGACGTAAACTTACGAGGATTACTTTACCTCGTTAAATTTCCTCGCTAAATTTGTGTTTTCTTGTACTGTTAGTCGGTTGGAGTAGGTTAAACTCTTCCGTATTCGGAAATATTGAAGGTTCTCCTTATCGGAAGTTTTCCATTTCCCGGAGGAAGGGGAGCAATCCTGAGACCAAACCCGGAAAACTCCACAGCGGGGAACCGGGGTTTCTTCTAGCGGGGATCCTGGGAACCGGGGTTCCGTCCAGCGGGGATCCAGAGGCCGGTGTCCTGCCTAGGGTCTAGAGGAATTTGATACCTAAGTATTTTTCCCCAACAGTTAGATTTAGATTTCTCAATAGGATGATATATGTATTGGTAACTTGAACAATTGCTAGGGTGTTTAAAGATATAGTTCTTCATCTAGTTGTTCTTAAAGCTAAGTTTAGGATTGATCACCCTTTAAACTTAGATCTTAGGATTAATTGAGATCAAGTCATTGCTTGACTCAATACCTGAAAATAAACTAGTATGATCTAACTGATTAGATACAAACGAGAGTTGATCTAGAAAGTTAGAGAAAACAAATCAAACCCATTCGTAAAGCTTTTTGGAAGAAGCGTCGATCGACGCAACGATAGTTATGTCGATCGATATTTTGAAAGGTCTATCGCCCGATATTATTTACGAATCATCGGTCGACACTTTCTCGTGATTAACATACGAAAGTTGAAATCCGAGATCCAAATTAGATAATATAATTGATTATATCTAGTTTTGAGTTCGAGAACAATTAATATCAATAAACCCCAAAAAACCGAAATTAAGTTATTTAATTATCATACTAGAGAATATACCCGAATCTAGCTATTTTCCCAACTGTTAACAACCTCAAATCAAACCAATCGAGCAATTACCTTTCTCACAAATTCATTTACTACTTTAAAACCTATTAACCATTTAATCTAGCTTTAATTCAAAAACTATAAATCTACTGTGTAATCCTAGAGTCTCTGTGGATTTGATCCCTAAGTACTACATCTGAACCTCTTATTTGAGAGAGTAATTCACTCTTTAGGGTAATTTGAGTGATATCATAGCTTCGTCTTGACGAGAGGAACACGATCACGGCTTTGCATGCGCAAGATTCTCAACGGTTAAGAAGTTATGGCAGATTTACTGAACGGACGAAAACAAAGCTCAAAGGCATGGTGGTTTCTGGCGATTGTCAGCTGCGGCAAACGGTGGTGATGATCTCAACGTGCGGTGGCTCCAGCTGTGGCTCATTCTCTTTGGTGGCTCCATCTCTACAAAGGTTTCCCATCTTTTTTTCTTCTTGAACTCTCTTTTTCTTAACTCTCTCTTTCTCTAATTTTCTAATTTCTGATTTTTTTTTTAATTCTTTGCATGTGGAGAAATCAAGCCTGGATGGGTTTTTATAGAGAGAGACTGGGACTTTTGATATGTGCATATGCCTTAGCAGGCTAAAAAACTCCGAGACCGAAATTGGGTCGTTACAATTCTCCCTCACTAATATGGAATTCGTCCCCGAATTCAAGTTAGGAGCTGACATGTTTACTGTCATCGTAACAGAACTATGAATACTAATCCTCGCTCGGCCTCTTAGTTATCCTCCTGAATCCCATCTCTCTCCCAACGAAATTGGATGCCACGGTCTACATTCTTGAATTTCTTTCACTTGGCAATCCAAAATCTCCAATGGCTGACACGATGCAAACAAATTTCTATCAAGATCGCTGGACAGCTGCTGCAAAAAGAGCTTTTGCTCTCCCTCAACCTTTCTCAATGCTGACGCATGAACCACGTCATGGAAGTTTGATACACTGCTGTTAAAACAACTGCAAGCAACTGCTCCAATCCGCTCCACTGAAAGGTACAGTTCCGTGTACCTCGGTTTAAGCTTCTTTAGCTTATGAGTGTTAAGTCCTCCCTGAAATGTCCTTATTTTCAGGTATACTTTATCGCCCATATGTAACTCCAAATCCTTACGGTTCTTAGCTGCATAAATCCTCTAATGGTCATGGGCTTCCCAAAGCCAATCTTTGAGCATGCCCATTTCCTCCCCCGTCTCTCGAACCATTGATAGCTCTAATTCACGTCGCTTCCCCACTTTGGTCCAACAAAGTGGTGTACGACAAGGCCTACCATAAATAGTCTCTTATGGTGCCATATCAATGCTCGAACGATAGCTGTCGATGTAGGCAAACTCTGCTAGATGTAGATGCTTTCCGAGCTTCCATTCCACTGGAAAGCACAATCCTTGAGCATTTATCCTTTAAAGTCTGAATAATCCTCTCTAACTGACAATCTGTCGGCAGGTGAGAAGTTGTACACATATGGACCTTTGTCCCAAACGCCTTCTCAAAGGCTCCCCAAAATGCTGATGTAAACACACATTCTGATCCGATACAATGCTAATAGAAACTCCATGCAACCTCACAACCTCGCTGTTGTAAGTCTACATGAACTGATCAATTTTGTTCGTCTTCTTAATTGCTAGGAAATGAGCTACTGATTTGGTAAGTCTATCCATAACTACCTATGTGGCATGCATTGCACATGTGGTGATGGATAATCAAGTAACAACATCCATAATCACCAAGCCTCATTACCATTCCGATAAAAACAAGCTCAGCAATAATCGGAAAGGCACCTGATCCACAGAAATAACCATTTGACATGTCTGACATTGCGACACAATGTAAATACAACTTCTTCATTCTAGGCCAATGATGGATACAGAAACACGAGTGATGTGTTTATTGTAAGATCCCTTTTCTTAACAGCTTATCGTCCAATACACAAACTCGGTTTCAGTACATGTACATCCTGCTCAAAACTGTATGATAACCAATACCCCCAATCTCGATCTGCTTAACCAAAGCCATAACGTTAACATGTGTTTGGCGTATCCTCCATAGTTAAACATGTCTGCTCTAAAATCCCAAAAATGACATCATAAAAATGCAGCTCCATCTCTCTGACGAGTCTCCGAATAAATCAACTCCTCCATGTATAACTGGTACGTCGCAATGAATATAAATATCTCCCAACGTCCTATGTCAGCTGTCCAAACTGACACATCTATGAACTATTAGCAAAGCCAAAAACTGGCAAACAAAAGCAAGTGTAACTCCAATATCAATCACAACGCAAGCTGCCGCACCTCAATCCAAAAGTGATCCCCACGAGTTTCTAAACATGCCTCCAAGGCAGTCAATATACTCATACACAAGAATAACACATGCCAACTCATGGCTCACATCTCATACCACATAAT
>NW_013617519.1:0-4639 GCF_000695525.1 Brassica oleracea var. oleracea | reverse complement strand
TCCCCGGAAAATATTTCTCGCAATAAAAATTTTGTATAATTTTTATTGAAAAGGTTATACAACGAGTTCTTGATATATTTTATCGACAACAAGAAGCAAACATTGTTGGGGTCAAAAACGGTTATCTCGAAACAAACGTCCAAAAATTGTGTTTCTGTACGAAAGCTTTCTCGACACACACTCGAAAAAAAGTTCAAGAGCAAAAGACTCAAGAGAAATGGATCACGGAACCAGACACGCAGTCCAACTCGTTCGTTCGGACCTTTTGAGGTGCATAACTGCACAGACGCGTCAGATGTTTAGCTATAGATGAATACCTTCCCATGGTTTGATTGAGCCCATCTTTTGACACATGATAGAGCTTTGCATTAGCTTTCCAATGCAACCGGTCTGAGGTCAATCAGCATCCCGTAGCATAAGTTTTGCTCGTTTTAATGAAGGGTAGACAGAGCACACCGTCCAGCTCGGCGGATGGCCGAGCTGGATCGACCAAACGACCAGCTCGGCCATTTTCCTAGCTGAACCAGTCCAACTCGGTGGATGGCCGAGCTGGATCGACAACATGACAAGTTCGGCCATCCGACGAGCTGAACCAGTCAAGCTCGGCGGATTTGGCCGAGCTGGATCAAACACGCGACCATCTTGGCCATCCGCCGAGCTAGACCAGTCCAGTTCAGCGCGTGTTTGGAATAGCTCGGCGGATGGCCGAGCTGGAACGATCGTGATGTCTTCATCCCGTCCTTGCAGCTCCCCCCTTAGGGATTAGAACGAACCTGCTCTTGTTTCATCTTGATCGGAGTCACCGTTGGAACTTTACGATTTAAAAACGCAAGAACTCGTTCTCCTGAATAACATTCGGATTGATCATATAAAATGGCAACGGTAAGCTGAACACCTCGAATTGCCTACGCTATACGAGGAATTTGGATGTTCTTTGGAATCGACGTCGTTTCGAAAACACTCTTTGTATAAAATCGTAAAAACGCCTAAGTCGGAATACGGCCCGAAAGGGCCCGGAACGCGGCTAAGAGTCCAAATACAATTTTATACTAAATCAAGCCCAATCGTTATGACAGTTTATCTTTTTTTATGCAGGAGAAGATAAATGTCAAGTTCGGAGGATAAATGTGAAGTTTCCAAAGATAAACACGAAGATCAAAGGAAAATGGAATATTTCCGCGAAGCGATAAACTCGACCAAAGGCAGAAAGGGAAGGAGCAAACCGCCTCTAGGAGGAGTATATAAGGACGTCGAGGTTGAAGAGGCAAGAGGACAATTGTTTTACTCTTAGAACTCTCTGTACTCAGAAACTTTAGGCATTATTCTCGACATGTTCTGTATCTATGACTGGCACCCGATTACCAGACAAACTCGCACAAGCAGTTTGATCTAATGGTTCAATCTTTCAATCGAACTACGTTTGGCTTGATCCTCGAAAGGGGTACGTAGGCAGCCTTTCATAAGGTTCAGTCCGAAATCAAATCAAAACCTTTTTTTGTATCTTTTTCGTCTTTTGTTATCGAGCTACGACTCGACTAGGTTTAAGGTTTTAGGTTGCTAGAACTACATAATTCGCTGACAGCTCTTGCAGCCGAAGTTTTATAATCTCTTGTAATGATCACAATGTTTTTACGCGGATTCGAAATAAGATCTACCTTCTCTATAAATTCGTTTTGTTATCTTTTCATATTTTCCGCATTTATTTGGTCACTTATCGTTGGCTCTCGCAGAGAATCCGTGACCTCAGGGAAAGTTAGGGTTTCTTGACTTTCCTCCGATTACGGAATCAACGGTGTGAATTTCGGTTCCCACACCGATTGCGGCGTGGTTGGTGGCTACGGCTTCGTCCGATGAGAGGAACGCGATAGTGTCTTTGCATGCGCGAGATTCTCAACGGCTAGGAAGTTATGGCCGATTTACTGAACGTACAAAAACAAAGCTCAAAGGCATGGCGGTTTCCGGGGATTGTCAGCTGCGGCGAACGGTGGTGATGAGCTCAACGTACGGTGGCTCCAGCTGTGGCTCAGTCTCTCTGGTGACTCCAACTCTACAAGGGTTTCCCATCTCTTTTTCTTCTTGAACTCTCTTTTTCTTAATTCTCTCTCTCTCTACTTTTCTAACTTCTGATTTTTTTTAATTCTTTGCAGATGGAGAAACCAGAGCTGGATGGGGTTTTATAGAGAGAGATTGAGACTTTGGATATGTGCATATGCTTTAGCAGGCTAACAAACTCCGAGACCAAAATTGGGTCGTTACATTCCACATCATTTGAAGCCGCTATTACCATTTAGAACGTTAGCCATGCATATCATGCACTAAAGGTTCGACCCTGCTCTCCCTCAATTCTCATGTTAGGTTAATGAGCCAAGAGTCGGTCTGAAAATACCTCTGACAAAAAAAAAAGAAGAAAAAGAAGCAAAACAAAGGTTGTTGACGAATGTCTTTAAGGTTCGATGAGATTCCCCCCTGATTTTAGAGTCAAATAACTCGAGTGTTGATACCTTCTCGATGGGTATCTCCGATCTTATCTTTACTAAGAAGAGACGTAAAAACAGAATCTTCTTCTCTATTCGTTTTCGATTAAAAAAAATTAGTAACAAGATCAATTCAAAGATAAATACCACAAAATGAGATACTAACAAAGCTCTGTAACTTGTTTTTCTTTTTCCTATATATTTTTCGAAAGAAAGATACATAAACTGAAAATATATTATATCCACCAAAAGCTCTGGGGAGCCAACTTCTCCCATGCCCCATATCTCTAGAGACAATCTCCTAGATTTGTTACACATCTCAACTCAAATTAAAATAACAAAGTAAGCAAAGAAAAAAATCATCAAGATTTGGGTTATAAAGGAAGGAAAATAGGTTGAGAGGAATTGGAATCATGGAAAGGAAGAGATTGTAAAATAGGAAGTCGGATTCTTCCTGGAGAAGGCGCCTGAGAGAAGAGATGTTCCACAACTGCGGCGAGCACCACCGTGTATTCCTTCACCATTTCGGCCAGTGCCGTCACCAGCAGCATTTTTGCTTACTTTATTATCTCAATCGAATTTTATTTTCTTCTTTTTCGTTCTCTGTTTTTCTCTTATTTTTACACAATTCTCTTTATTTATATAGCTGGAGAGGGGAATTAAAACCTAGGGGTGTCTTCTACCATATCCGCTCTTTGTTTTCTAATTCTTTTTAATTTCTCACTTTATCAAGATTTCTATTTGACTAGTCAGATGTGTAAGAATGTTTGTCCTTATAATTATTAATTCATTTGTATTTATTAATAAGATTAACAATACAAAATTAACTAAAAAATATTTTGAGTTAATTTTCTAGTAATATTTATGTCGATTACTTTAGAAAATTTTAAATTACCAGATGAAAAAATTAAAAAAAAAAACAGTTTCAAAATTACCACTACAAAATTAACTCATTTTCGGTAAATAATACAAACTTGTCATTTTTACCTTCCTTTTTTGATTAATTTATATTATATGGTAATTCTTTTTCGGTATTGTAATAATAATAAGAACCAATAGAATGGGAAATCAATTGAAAATTTTAACAGCATTGATTTTCTACTCAATATTGACAATAAATTTGATTAAATTTTTAGTAGTTGCGACAAAAGTCGTCTAGTTTGGACAATAAAAAAAACTGTTTTGAGGAGAAAAATTGCATTGGACATGCACCTGGCCATTTTTTTCATGATGCATGACACACTTCGAAACCGTGTGATGTTTATCCGGTCGGTATTTATCTTGCTTCCATATGGCATGCGTCATGTAACAGCTACGTGCTTAGAGCATCATTATTCCAGAAACCCTAAATAGGTTTCTTAATTTTTTTTTATTTTTTTTTGTATTTAGAAAAACAAAATTAAAATCGAATCAATCGCGGGTTATCACGTATCAGTGGGATCCGCGAACAGTGTAAAAAACCCTTAAAAATCGATTACTATTTGATAATTTTGACCGGTTTCTTAAAAAAATGGGTCTTATGCGGAACCCACATGCTAAAAAACCCTCTAGTTACTTTGGATAAAGATGCTCTTAGATGTAACGACAATTAAAAATAAATTATTTGATTACAAATTAATCTTAAAATGGTTGTCTAGATTTGATTTATAAGATTTAGACACTGATTGATTAAGAAAGATTTACTATTGATTTAAGAATGATTTACTTACAAGGGACGCATTAACACATTCTCTGTTCCAATAATACTTCCCCACAAAAACTTGTCTTAAATAACACTTAGGACATGATTAACGGAGGTTCTTAGGATAAGGTTCTTCGCGGAATATAAGAACCTGTCTCTTAACTTTTAACTAAAAAAGTTAAGAACCGGCTCTTAAATAAGAGATTTAAGAACAGGTTCTTAACTATTTTAGTTAAAAGTTAAGAGACGGGTTCTTATATTCCGATAAGAACCCCGGCTTAAGAACTCCCCGTTAATCATGGTCTTAGATAGTTAGATCAACTCTATGGCACCATAAGACATCTTGTAAGTAGAAATGAATCTAAAGCAACCAAGAAAATTATATGAATAAGGAAGAGAAAATGTTTAAAAAAAAATAATAAATAAATAAGGAAGATAAAATGCTCCCAAACATTAGAATCGGGGAGTCGAGATGGCTCTTGTG
>NW_013617518.1:51606-52631 GCF_000695525.1 Brassica oleracea var. oleracea | reverse complement strand
ATTGCTGTGAGGCAGCAAGTTTCCTTGTTTGATCACTCTTTGCACGGAAAAGTGCCAAAGCAGAATCCTTCTTTTCCTGATATCTAGCCTCCTTCTTCTGTAAATCCGAAACAGTGGGTTGATTTTTGTCCAATAGAACAAGGCTCTATTCTGGAGTTTTATCTTTCGAGGAACTAGCATCTGCGGGCACAGCTGTGGGCACATCTGGACCTTTATCCTCCGCCAAGCTCTTCCTTCCCGCGTTCGTCCCATTAACACTTTCACTCTGCAATATACAAGATGGGTTTATACAATAATAACCAAAGATTCATTTCAAACAATAATAACCAATGAGTGTCTTCAAACATGAAACAAAATACATATATAAAATCCATACACTATAAACAAAGCACACATGTTCTGACATACAAGAAACAAAGCAAATGCAACTTTTCAGTTCTTATTCTTAAGACTTTGTCTAGTCAATCTCTTGTTCGGAGAGGATTCATTACTAACCCCGGGTTCGAGCGTCGGTTTAGGTGGAGAGGTAGTGTTTTGAGATGATGTCCCTTTCCGGTTTGTGGAGATACCAAACTTCTTCTCCACAGCTTCCACCCTTTCCGACAGATACTTGATCTCCTTAAGGTATGTCTCAAACCCTGCCCTCATGGCATCAGCTATGTCCTTGAACATGGTTTTAATATCCTCTTTGGCCAACCTACCAACAGTCGTAGTCACCTCTTCACTAGACTCTGTAGCTGCCTCTTCACTAGCCTCTGAAGCTGCCTCTTTACGAGCTTTCTTCCGAGGTCTTGGACTCTCTTCCTTCACTACCTTTTTCTTCGCTGGACTCACAACTACCGGCTTTGTATTGACCCAAGTACCGGTGACTTCCCATCAATCCATGGTCCACTTCCACGGTTTCTTCACAAACATGAGTTTAATTATGTTCTCCGCGAGCGTGTCCTCAACATCAAACTCCCATTTTGGAAACATTTCACCAGTGTCCTTTTGAATAAAGTTGATCACCCTAGTCTGCAGTAAAT
>NW_013617518.1:49782-50543 GCF_000695525.1 Brassica oleracea var. oleracea | reverse complement strand
GCATCTCCATTTTTTTTGCCTGCAAAACAATCAAAGACAACCATCTCAAACAATCAAAGACTTATAATTAAGTCTTCTGGCAAGTTTTCCAGCTGAAAGACTTATAATTAAGTCATCAAAGTCTTCCAGCTGGAAGACTTTCCAGACGACTTAAATATAAGTCTTCCAAGACTTCCAGTTTTATGTTCATCTTTTCTTCAATCAATCACTCGACAGTTAAGAGATATAACTTACCGGCGGCGGAGTTCAACAAGAAGCCTCTAAGAGAATGCGCGCTAGGGTTTCCTCTCGGATCTTAAATAGAGAAAGCGGCTGTGAGAACGGTGGTGAGAACGACGGTGATAACGGCGGAGAGATAACCGGCGGTGAGAATGATGAGAATGATGGATTAGAGAGAATCGACGGAAATCGCCTTCGAAATCGCCTTTGAGAGAAACGGCTTTAGGGTTTTCTGATTTTCGATAAACAGTGAAAAAAAAAACGCCTTATATATGGCCGGTAAATAATCCGGTTAGGTTTAAAAGTACATTGTAAAATTAAAGGTTTGGTCCGGTTTAGACGACTTACTAGTAAGTCGTCTGTTGAATACTGTACATCAGACGACTTACTAGTAAGTCGTCCAAGACCCTAAATTTAACCCCTAAACTAAATTGACTAAATTAACTAACTAACCACGTTATAAACCCGTAGTTATACTTAAATAGTGTTAACTATACACAGAAATAAAAACACTTAGGTAAATTTTAAAGTTTTCAAAAAAA
>NW_013617518.1:42364-49732 GCF_000695525.1 Brassica oleracea var. oleracea | reverse complement strand
CAAAGAATATCATGACTCACTACTTTCACTCATCTATGTTGAAAACAATTAACTTTTGTTATATCTTAATTTATATTTCTTAAGACATGTTAATTACATGATTTCAATTTTTCACTTATCAAAATATTTTTTACAAAAATTTTAAATTATTTATAAGTAGAACTAGTCCAGACGACTTTACAGTAGTCGTCTGGGCAGACACTTACGGGGGTTAGAAACGTAAAAAAAATTCGGTTTTTTTGTTTGTTCACAAGGAGTTTACGTAA
Source organism: Brassica oleracea var. oleracea (assembly GCF_000695525.1). Lineage (NCBI taxonomy): Eukaryota > Viridiplantae > Streptophyta > Magnoliopsida > Brassicales > Brassicaceae > Brassica > Brassica oleracea. The sequence continues at coordinate 49,466 of NW_013617518.1, read as the reverse complement.
AAAAATTTCGCCTTTTAGGTTATTTTTGCATTTAATTTAAGTTTGGGTTTACTTTTGTGTTTGAAATCAAGTTGTGAGTCATATTTGGCAATTTTCCCATGAAATTATTCAACCAATAAACCAAAAATAAGTAATATCATGAAAATTGTTACTGAAAATATATGTAATCATAACACTTACTTAGCTTAATTTTTATTTCCCTCCTGAGAAACTCTCTCTGCCTGGAGATAACTCAAGTTCTGGTGGAAAGATATAAGCGGGAACCAATGGCTATCCCCATGACAGCAAGCAACCGTCAGCGACTTGAGAATATACTTCACTGACTATTTTGATTCATTCTTCGGGATCCTCATCTGCAAATACCATTAGCACAATAGCGATTAGCTGAGCTATGTTATGAACTCGAGATTGACGAAGATTGTGAACTAATCTTTATAGGTTGGTTCCAGTTCTTTATGATCCCTTGAAGATGCCCTCTTCCAACAACTGCCACGACCGAGCTGTGCTCACTTGCAACTCTGGACAACATACATGCCATGTACCTGAGTTACATAAATGCAACATTTTGCAAAAAGATCATCATGATGGTGCTTAGGCCTTTAGGAGAGACATAGAAAGAGAGGAATACAATACTAACTTATCTCGCTCATGCACAAGTGTATCCATGAGAGATGGAAACTCCTTGCTCATTTCTTGAATCACCAATGTCAGTATATCCACATCGTTCATAGGTCTTAGCTAAAAAGAACAAAAAATTGAATCAACACTAACTCAATATTTATACTCGCATAAGCTTTGTAGCAAAGAATTTTTACCGTCTTCTTATGCTCCTTAGGGCTAGGTAGAAAGAAAGCTTGAAACATTAAGGGTGTGACTGGTAACCATCGAAGAACATTAGGAATGATTAGGAAAAGAATGAATATGAATAAAATTTTGGGAATGATGAGGAATGAGGGTTCAAAATTAACAAGGAACAAATTTGCATTATAATTTTCTACAAAAAAGGGAACGAGAAGGAATGAAGAGAAAAAAATATTCCTCATGAATGTTAACATTTTTGTGGAACATTAAGGAATGTAGTATACTTCTTCATTTCCTTGGTTACCATTCAAACCCTAAGCCGTACAAAAACTTAATTTTGTGCCATAGAGGCATCATAGACCACGTTCTCTTCAACGTGATCTGCTTCAACAAATGAATATCTCAAGTGGAAAACTGATATACCATTGCATAACGTTCCTTGAGAGAAATTTATAAGACTATGAACACAAATTCTTGAATAAGCAAATTCACCTGTACTGGACGATCGCCTAGAATCACCTTGCCCCCATATTGTGTGCCTCTTCATATGCCACACGAAACTCGGCACCAGGCAAAACATAAAGCTTGCCTGCGACCTAATATAAGCGAAAGGATGCTAACTAATGGTATGAAACCTATGAATGACGAAACAATTATGATTTTGAATGGAAATCAATTATGGCAGAATTAAAACAAATACATTGAAGCATAGGGAAGGTGAAGAGATAACGTATGGGAGGCGAAGAGATGAGGCTCTGTAAAGCGGAAATGGCTAGGTTGAGGTTTGGAAGAGAAGATAACATGGAAGCCCTAAGCGTGCGATGCTCAAAACGCAGAGTTTTGACTATTTTATCAAACCAAACAGTGAAGAAAAAAATCAAACCAAACCCATAACCAATTCGGACAAAGCAAACCAGACATTAAGTGAGGTCCACAAGAAGTTATGAAATGCATACATGAATAGCCTTAGGAAAGGAATAAATGTCTCATTATATATATATACTAGAGTAAATCCGCCCTATAGACGGGCGTGTAAATAAATTATTAGTACAAATTTATTTTATAATTTTGATTTATTTTAACTAAAAGTAGCATTGAGATTTATAATTTTTTACAACAATTTTATTTATGTATTTTACTATTCATTTTAGAAATTATAAAAACACATTTAACATAGTGTCAATATAATCCTACATTTATATATTCTTCACATATTTTAACAAAACAGTGATTACTATTCCCTCTTTTTTTTATGTAGGTAGTTTTAGATGAATGCACAAATACTAAAAAACATTATTAATTTTTCCAAAAGTAGCATTTGATAGTTAAATTAGGTGTAGTTAAATCAATTATAAATAAGTATATATTATTTGATTGGTCATACTATACCCAATAAAGGTAAAAGTTATTTAAAATTATGAAAGTTACTTATATTTTGAAACAAACAAATTTTACTTAAACTACTTACAATAAAAAACAGAGAGAGTATTATCCTATTTAATATGTACAATATATATTAATCTTAGATCTCGAAGTTTAAGAAATAATCGAATAACCATACATGATGCATCTTGTGATTTCGCATGAATTTGTTAGCAGAAGCTAGTTTAAATTAAAAATGGTTTACAAATTTTATAAAATACAAATCTTGAGCCAAGTGTTTTCTATTCAGGTTGGATGTTTATAACGTTAACGAAGTATTTGGCCATATATATGCCGGGTACGTTCTGTATCTGAGTGTGCGTGCATAGCTGTCGGTTTAATACTACGTCGTTACATATAAGTGTTGTCACGATATCAAATATAAATAGGACGACTCTCCTTTACAACTGCTAAGTGTTAGATTTGCAGTGCTCTCAACATTTTTGGAGAATAGAGAAAAAACATTATAAAAATTTTGAAATCGACAAAAAGAGTAATCTAGTCTAAGAGTTGGATTAATCAGAAAACTGTTGTTAACATTAAGTTTTTACGTAGCCGAATTAGAGAAAAGGCTATCTTTTGATTTGCTCTTGATCTTTTAGGGAGAATGAAAAGAGATAAAATGTAAATGCACATGTGAATTATAAAGTCCACGGTATGCTTGAGTGCCTTTTCATGTTTTTTTAGGATAAACTACACGAAAGTTGTTTATTCTGATCCTCTGCATTCTGATCCTCTGCATAAAAGTTATGCAGCTTCATCTTATCCTTCTCACAAAAGTTGTGTGTTTCGTTGACTTTGTAAACTTGCTCACATACTTGACATTCTTGTAGAACTTATTTTTATTTTCTGGAAAGAGAAAAGTTAAGAGATCATCGAAAAAAGAAACAAAACTCCTTAAATCTTTACTTCAAGCTAGTCTGATTCTTATCATAAGGAGCTCCAAAATAGTTTTATTCTCATGCTTTAACACTATTGACATAGTCAGTGACTAATTGGATATGCTCTACTTTCTTCTAATCATCTTACATACTACATACACCTATTATATAAATACAGATTACTAACTACACAGTGTACATACTACATACACACTGTTGCAATCATATTAGCAGCTTAAAGCAAGGGTTCCTCCCAATCCTCGCATCAGAAAAGAGTAGCTAACAGCTAACTCTATCACGGTAAAATCATAATTTTAAATTGGTTAAGGGAGAAGAGCTTCTTACTGATAAAAGCATTTCTGTGAATGTCATACTGTTGAAAAAGCCGCCTGCCGAGTGTGCTTTGTTCATAAGCTAGGCAGGCGTCACCTTTGTTCTTTCCCATCTCAACAGTGTAAATCTTGATGTTATAGGGCCGCTGATCTTTGTAACCCCGCTTCTGCTTGATTTTTCCAACATATTATAGATTCAACAAAAAGTGCACTCCCCATCAGCAAACCAATAAACAAATACAGAAACATGAATCTACTTCAAGGTAAAACTTATTCCCAGATGTAAAAACACAAAAGGAGTAAAAAAAGACCAGTGTAATTACTTGACCAATGTCTCCAAAGAGATCCTTGAGTTCATCGGTTGTCACATCTGGAGGTAAATTATTGATATATATTCTGGCATTATCACAATTCTCGTCGCACTGCTTGACTTTTTCAGCAGGTGCATCTCCATAGCTAGGTTCCTGGCGTCGAGGAGCACTATCACCATCGTAACTACCACCTCTACCACCCCGACCACCAGTGCTCGGTGCATCACCGCCATAACCCCCTGTGGGACCACCATAAGAAGGGGGACCACCAGCATAGCTTGAAGGCAGGGGAATTGCTTCCATTCCATACCCCATGGGCGGAGGGTAACTGCCAGAACCATCATAGGATGGAATAGGCGCCAAAGGAGGTGGAGAACCCTGACCATAAGAAACATTACCCCTACTATCACTACCATAAGAGCCACCACCACCACCACCACCACCGCTCCTACTGCCACCATCATATCTACTACTCTTATAGCACCTACCACTATCAAGACTACTATCACGACCACCACCACGATCGCTGGCACCTCGGCCACCTCCTCGGTCACCAGTACTAGAAGGAGTAGGTGCCCCACACTTGTTACATTCAACTCTCCTTGCAAAGTTCACGTTCCCAATCCCACAACTATATATACAAAACAGTTTAAGGTTAAACAACTCCAAAACATACTATTCCACAGAGAATCCAATTTCAATCATTACACAGGCATAAAGAATGGATTAAAAGAAAGAAGTAATTACCTTGGGGTAGGGCAACACCAATCACCATCTCTGCCGCCACCATCTCTGCCACCACCACCTCTCCCGCCACCGCCGCCACCTACTCTTACACCGCGACCACCTCCTTGATAACCACCACCGCCTGAATCAAATCAAATCATTAGCAAATTTAAAGAAAGTAATGATTCAACAGAAGAAACCAAGCTAGAGATCTAAAGAATCATAAAGACGTATCCTTTCAGATCTAGAACAATCTAAATCCCATACCTTGATTTCCTCTACCGCCGCCACCGTAACCACTGCGTCCGCCGTATCCACAGGAGGATTAACAACGAATCATCGAGTCTTGGGCAATCTCAAAACCGCCATTGTTGGCGGATAGAATCCGAGTCTTAGAGCATCATTATCGGGCGATCTTATGGGGGTTTTTAATTTAATTAGAAATTTAAAAAAATGAAAAAAGGCAATTATCATTGGAGACATATCTTAATTAGGCCATACAAGCAACGTCTCTTGTATGCCACGTGTAGCTTTGATAGAGTTTTGGGAGGAGAATACGAGGAAGGCAAAATCACTTTGCGAAGAACAAAATCATCGACGACGGCGACTCCTCCTCGGGAGCTTCCTTGCTACATCACGAGCTTCCTCACGATCGTCATCCTCGGCGTGGGACTCAACGCGAAGTCCTGGATGGTTTATCAACCGCAACCGCCACCATCTTCTGACTCTTCCCCGTCGCCGTCTGATCGTTTTCCGGGAATCACATCACCGGAGACGCCATCGAACAATCAGAACCTCGAGATTGAGGACATGTTTGCCAGCTAGAGAGCTTCAAGCCATCGACCGGTTTGGTTTGTGTGTTTCATTACTGTAACTCGCTGTTAGTTTGTGAGTCTTCTTCTGTGTTAAAAAGGCAATGGCATCTTGTCTGATGATTGATACTATTATTGTAATTCGTTGTGAGTTTGGAGTCTTCTTGTGTGTAAAAAAAACAATGGCTTCTTGTCTGGTGATTGATATTTGATAATTTAATAAGTTGTCTGTTTCTTCTTCTTGGTTTGGTCTGTGCTATTGAATACTATTACTGTAACTGTTGTTAGTTCATAGTTTTATTGAGTGCAGGAAAGGCAAGGGCTTCTTGTTTGGTGATTTATAATTTGGAAGTTGTCTGTTTCTTTCTGCTAGAGAATATCATTTTAGTACAATTGCTTATCTTTCTAATTCCCAATTCCATCTCCATCCCCATCGTCTGCCTCTCCGTCATGTCTCTCGGGGCCGTCATCACCACCGCGGAGGCGCATGAGCTTCTGTGGATACGATGAAGGAGAGTCGGAGATACGGTGCGGCCGGGATGTTGGCAGGTTTATCTCATTTCCCTCTTCATCGGAGCCTGCACCATCAGAGGATTGTGGCAGGTTTATCTCATTTCTAATCAACTTAGCAAATCTGGTTCTGTGACACTGCTATTTCTATTTTGCAAAAGCACTAACATATCTTCCCTTTTTAGTCTATGTAAAGCGTACTAGGAAGCTATGTGGAGCCTCATTCAAACACCTGAGCTAGCAAAGTTCAATGTGAGTGATTATCCTGTCATGATTGCTTCTTGTTCCATTTCTTTTTATGTTTAGTTAGATTTTAGGAAGAATTGGGAAAAAGAGACACTTTCAACTTTGATTTGTCTCAATAAGATTTTTTGGGAAACTAGGATTTTATTTCTTGTTAATACCATAATGCCCTTGTAATTAACCAAATAATATGAATTTTAAATATAAATTATAATTTTCGTAACTGATTTAATATTAATTAAAAAAGTAAAAAAAAAAGTAAAAACAAGGGAAAAAGAAAAATACGGTTAAAGCGTTTAGGGTAAATAACCCTTTTTTTATCTCGTCTTCTCCGTCGTTTCTCTTCACTCCTTCCATGGCGATTTTGGGGTTAAGAGTTCGTCATCATGGTTCTGTGAATCCTTTCCTCTCTAACCTCGTTCTCTAACCTCTTTTCGTCAATTTCCTCTTCGTTCTCAAACACTACATCCAACGAAATCGAAGTCTTCTTCCTCAACGAGTTTCGTCCGACGGTTTTTTGCAAAATCGAAGTGTTCTTCCGTCAATTTCATCAAACTCACGTTTCTTCACACTAAGTATGTGATTTCTTCTATTGATTCTCTTAATAGATCCCTTCTCTAAATCCTAGATTTAATTAAGACCGATTTGTCATCTTTCTTAAACTAAGTTAGTTCCCTTATTTTTATGGGTTGATTAATCATCTTAAAACCGATTTGCCATGCATGTTACTGTTTTTGATTTGTAAAGAGTATTGATTTAGGTTTTTGGAAAGGGGAAATTTTTGTGTCTCGAAATATTATACTAGTTGTCGTTCGATTATAATGTTACACAATTAGATTCGTTGATGTATGTATGTAATGGTTTTTGTTCTGTGAAAATTTAGATATAGGTGGAACATGTGTTTTAAGGTACGTAGATTGTAGAAGTGAAAGTATATTTTGGTTCTTATCTTTTGTTTCTGCTCTCATTTCATTCTTTTATCTTTTATTGTAGGTATGTCTGGAGAGTTACCAAAGAGGCTTATTAAGGAGGGTGAGGAGACCCAAGTGACTCAGATCAATAAA
>NW_013617518.1:41415-42191 GCF_000695525.1 Brassica oleracea var. oleracea | reverse complement strand
CTTCTTGTGTAGGGAGCTGGTGACTTACAAAAACTATGAGCTCTGGTTTGCGTTTGCTAGGAGACCACTTCGATTTTCTTTGCTAGAGTACCACGCAGTTACCAGCCTTTAGTGCGATACTAGTCTATCACGTAAGGAGTTGGTTGACTTCGAGGATGATGGTGGTTTCTGGAGCACAGTGGTGAGGAGAAAAGAGGGAGTAACTATCTTGGACCTTTGGAAGAATCACCATGAAGCTGTTAAGAAGTGGAGTAATGCTGATCGAATAAGACTGGTGTATCTGTGCATCATTATGACTACGGTTTGCGCGAGAGAAGAGAAGGCTAATATCCCCTTCAAGTGTATCAAGTTGATCATGGATCTTGAGAATGTTTGAAAGTATCCATGGGGAGTTGCTTCTTTTGACCTTCTCTGCGAGTCAATAGCTAAAACACGGGACAAACTGAAGGAAAAGACTACTAGTTACGTGTTAGATGGCTTCTCCTACGCCTTGCAGATTTGGGCAATGGAAGCGGTACCAAAGATTGGAAAGCTCTGTGGAAAAAAATTGGACAAGGGTTTTATGAACGGTCCTAGATGCGTAAATTGGATGGGAGCTGCAAAGATTTCATACGGGGAGTTCAATAGGTTGGAGAACATCTTTACATCCGAGGTAAATATTCCAATTTAAGGTGATTACATCCGGTTTTAATGAGTGTTTAAATCTAACTTTGTTTACATTTTATGTGTAGGATGACATCTATCCATACATCTCGTGGAGTGGGAATTATGAAGTG
>NW_013617518.1:37216-38897 GCF_000695525.1 Brassica oleracea var. oleracea | reverse complement strand
AGGGTTATTGGTCCTAATGTCATACCTGGCTCCAGGGAAGATAGAACGAGCTCATTTTCTCACATCAGCCTCCTGTAGATATCTTCCAAGCGCATGACACATTTCAACAATTTCAGTGAAACGTTCCTGAAATTCAGAGAACCTATATGCCCGCGAAGCCTTCTCGACCAAGGCGGACAACCCCTTTGTCTTGAAATTTTTTACCACATTGGTCAACAAGTGGTGAATGCAAATTTCATGTCTTGAACGAGGGTAAACAGTACCAAGCGCTTTAGCTATTGACGCAGCCCTATCTGATACAAAAGCTAAATCTTTACTATCAGCAATAACCACTTTCAACTGTCTTAAGAACCACTCCCATGAATCCTCAGTCTCAGAATCAACAACTCCAAAAGCAATCGGATACAAATTGGAGTTACCATCTACAGCTGTAGCAACAAGTAGCACTCCTTTGTATTTATTTTTCAGAAAAGTTCCATCAACAACAATCACCCTACGCATTGCATTGTAGAATCCTCGAACTGATTGCCCAAACGACATAAATAGATACATGAATCTCCCATCCTCAGTTGTTTCATAGTGCGTGTGGGTACCAGGATTAGCTTCTTTAATCATATGCAAATATTTTGGTATTTTAGCATAACTTTCATCCGGTATACCTCGAGCCGCTGCAATTGCATACTCACGAGCTTTCCAAGCTTGCCAATAAGTAATCTCGCAACTATGCTCCAGTCTCATGAACTGAATGATGTCATTTGCTTTTGGGCCATCATTGGCATCATCAAATCGATGTTGTATCAGCTTCCCAATTGTTCTTGCCGATGCCGTTTTTCCGAATTTGCTTTTCTTCGAAGGAACACATGAATGTATTCCCACCCACTTGTTAATCATGAAGTATGTAGACCCATTCAAACATTCTGCACGTAGAGTCTAGTTGCACAGTTTATCCTTACATTGAATATACCACCACTTTCTCGTTGATTTGAGAACAGTGTAATCATAATTGTTCTTCATTGCCCAAATTTCCATTGTTGCCTTCAGAACACGTTTACTTCTGAAAATTTGATCCTTCTTCACGAAATCTATTCTTCCAGATTGGCCGTTGTTTTCACGCTCTCCATTGTTTTCACTCCTTAAACCAGCATCACTGAAACCATCTTTAGCGACATGATTCTTCGTTTTATGAGTCGACTCTTTTGACGGTATGGCAAAGTCTCCTTGATTTGTTTCAGGAACTTTTTCATCCTCAAAATTGCTTGAGTCAAACGGCTCCTTATTCAAATCGATATTGACTCGTTCCTTTTCTTTTGCACCAGTAGCAGACAACGGGACACACAAGGTTGTAGATGAACTCTTCTTCGTGTAGCTCACAAAATTAGATACTTGTCGATCATTGCTGATAATAATGGGAGGATTCCCTCTTTGATTTACCATCTCATAACTGAACTCGGCATTAACGAGCATGTGGTCGACCCCATAATCCTCACACACGATGATCTTGAGTTGCTTCAACAAAGTAGTAGTTTCTAATGTTACCATTCGACCACCCATTGTTTTGTCTGCCAAGAAACTCCACTGATCACCGCAACTTGAGATCCATTCACCAGATTTAACATAGATTAGAACCATGTTTTATTGATAGATAGAAGAGATGGTTATGTCGATGAACAAGAGAGAGAAA
>NW_013617518.1:10522-37087 GCF_000695525.1 Brassica oleracea var. oleracea | reverse complement strand
GCTGAAGAGAGGGTGGGAGGTTTATTCTTCCTTACGCATTTGATAACATAAAAGGCAGAAAAGGTTATGACACATAAAAAAAAGGTATTTCACATAGTCCAGGTTAGAACTTGTAAAAAAACTATAAGTAGAGTAAAAATATCTTGTTAGAATATTACCTGACGAAATCTAGCTATCATAGAATATTGAAGAAAGTTTTATTTGTATCATGTACCCAGGATAAATATGTGTGTAATACTTACTATCCGATTTCTAGACTAAGTAGATGGCTAGAATGAATATTATATCTCTCCTAGAACATAAAAAATACATGATTCCACTATTGTTAAAAATAAAATTTAAACATATAAATAGTCATACTAATGTTTTCAATGATTTACATATTTTTTATATTTTTAAAACTTAGTTTACTATTTTTTCTATTACAGAAGGGTAAAACCTGTCCAAAATTACTAAATTTATCAAAAGTCCTATTTTGACAAACAAAGTTGAAAGTGTCTCTTTTTCCCAATTTTCCCTAGATTTTATTGGTGTCTTATTTGGTTTTAGGGTGAACAAAGAAGACTTGCTCTGTATGCGGCTCTGTTTCTCCCGTTGAATATCGTATCTAACAAATTTGAGCTTTTTTTTTTCAGATCCCTGTTGTCAACCATATATTCAAATTCTCCTTGAAGCGGAAGACCAGTGATGCTGAAACGGTGAGCTCTGATTATTAATGTTCAATATTTTAGGCCTTTAATCGCAGTAACATGGCGATTTGTGTGCTTTGTATGGTAATAACGGGGAAAACCATCTAACATGGTAATATTAAAGACTTCACCTATGTTTTGCATTAGTTTGTTGGTGTGGTCTTGTTCAAGATTAGTGTATCTCGTTTTACCATGCTTTGTTTAAGTTGGACTGCTTTACGTCTTAACATATTCATGATTATCATAATAATCACCGAGAGATTCCTATCGTTAATTCATTCCCTTGAATTGATGAATAATGAAAGTGTATTCACAAAATCAAGTGTTTCTTCTCAGGTTCTTTCTTCTTTCTCAAGTTCTTTCAAATTTTTTTTAAGAATCTACTTAAGAAACTTACAATGGAGGATAAAAATTTAGGTGTTTCTTAACCAAAGTTTTTAATACAAATTTATTACTAAACAAATGATTAAGAGACCCTAATGGGTTCTAGAGATAAAGATGCTCTTAGAGTCCATGAATCCTAAAATTGTGTCGGAAGAAGATTAAAGCGTTATGGGTCTATCTTGTCTGGATTTTGGCCCAAATATAATTAACTCATTGTCTATAACCTAATATTCGGGAAAGTCCAGAAACAAAACACAAAAGCTTTCGATTTGTAAATGAGTATGCCACGTGTCGTCACGATGTCACTGGAATTGATGACGTGGAATCCGACGTGTCATGCCCAGGAGTGAGAAAAACTATACTTTATATATAAAGATATGATTTTCCTATTCTTTTTGTCTTTTACGTGATATTCATGTATCGTCCCTACTCTTTAACCGTTCCACCTGCAACAAAAAACAATTTTAAATTAATAAATTAATAAATATTTAACTTGATACATAAACCGTGGCTACTTCAGAGGCGGAGCTACGTTATAGGATGGGGTGTCATCTGACACAGGTTTAATTTTATATTTCGGTGTTTGTATGTCAATAGCTGAAGGAGTTTGTAGCTTAGTCGATTTCCCTAACAACTGACACCCCATAAACTAGTTCGATACTACCTGTATCATTTTGTTTGTATATTTTCCTTTTTTATTAGAATTATGTTGGGCTATAGCCCAATGTGACACCCCTTAAAATCAAACCTGGGTCCGCCACTGGGCTACTTATTACCCCTGTTCGAAAACTCGTTAGGCGCTACGCGTGCGGCACATCCCGGCCTAGCGATTTATTGAAAAAGCGGAAAAAAATCGGGGAGTACGCGGGGAGGAATTTTCTGTATTTTATACGTATAATACTCTATTTATACGTATAATACAAGATAATACATTTTATGTAACGAGTTTTTTAAAGTTCTAGAGATATAGTTTAGTCTAGTGGTTTTTGTGTTAGTTAAGTTTGCAAGTCACGTGTTCGAACAGCAAAAAACCTGTTTTATTTTTATTTTTAATGTTTTCTTTTAATGTGTGGCAAAATAGTAATTAAGTCTTCTTCTTCTTCCTTTACCCATCGTTCTTGTTTTCTGCATATTCCACCATAGCTAACATAATAAATCTATCACCAATCACTTAAATTCTGTTGTTTTCTACTTGTTTGTTCAGTATATTTGTAGATCTCTCATCTCATATTCGATTTCAAGCATTAAAAACCAAATTTTTTTTTTTTTGATAAATCCGATTTTTCATCCGATTTTGACGAATTCGCCACGGTGAGTTGTCGAGGAGCGAGTACTCGTCCGATTAAACGGTAACTCGGGCGAGTTTTAGAACAGGGCTTATTACTCACACACAACTTGCAAAATAAGTTTATACACAGTAAAATTGGAGAAAGTAATTACTTTTTTTTCTCAGATTTTTGCGATGGTGACGCCACCTCCTACAGTCCCAATAAGTTTTGTGGAGGAGAATACGTTACCAAAGGCTTGGTTGTTGACGGAAGGGAGAGTTTTCTTGGTTTCTGAAGTCGACAGTTACGAGGATGCCGGATTCTGAATCGACTTCAAAGACGTGTATTGCTGACGAGAAGTGCAGAACTGTATGTTGCACTTGTTCTGTAACTATATCTGAATTTGAACTAATTTCTGCATTCAGGTAGGACTCGTTCGGTGTACACAATTTCAACAAAAATTTTGGGGCTTTGCGTTTAAACTTGTGTGTTTATTCTATTCCATTTTCAATTCGTTTCTATGTCCTAGTATACTGTTGGAATATATTCTCATTTATATGTAATAGTTCAATGTATATATAAATGGAATAGTTCATATGCACATAAATGGAAAGATCATACATGTAAAATTAAATGCTATATTTTAATTTGCCCTGACAATAAAACTTAAAAAAGCTGCAAAACTTAATTTTATCATTTCATTAACCAACTCACACACAAACTTTTCTTAATGTATAAATAATAACACTGCCACCGGTTATTTCATCACTAATGTACTATTTTTATTTTATTCTATTTGTTCAACATATAATAGAAAGATGATTTTACAGTAAATAATGATCTATATTGTATATTAATAGTATAAAATATAGTTTAATATTACATAATATTATGTACTATTTTCAGAATTTGATATTTGAGTTTAGGCTTGATATTTGGTTTAAGAGTTTATAGTTGAATTTAGTGGTTAGAGTTTAAAGTTTAGTATTTAGAAGGTAGGGGTAAGGTTTATATTTATTATGCTATTTACTTTGTTTCATTTTATTTGAGTTTAGGGTTGATATTTTTGTTTAGGATTTATATTTGTGTTCAGGGTTTAGCGTTTAGTATTTAGGTGTTGGGTGTGGAAATAGGACATGGTTTATTATTTATGGGTATGGATGGAGTTGGTGTCCTATACTATTTTGGTGATATAAATATTATTTGTGTCTTCTTTTTTTTTTATCTAAATAGATAATATTTTAATTTTAAAAATATTATAAATATATATTGTAGTTTATGTTTGGGTTTAATAATTAGAATTTATAATTTAGTATTTGGTGTTAGGGTTGGCTTGATGTTGAGATAAGATTTAGTATTTAAGAGTTATAGGGAGTTACAGTTCTATACTAGTTACGCTATATGGAATATAGTTTATATTTTTTTTAAAGTAATACTTGTATTTACTCATTTTACTGCACACGCTATATACGTACGAAGTAAATAAGTGTGTGATGTAGTTGGCCTTACGTGATGTGTTTGTGAATAGGAGTTCTTCTTTCATGTTCATTGAAACAAGCCATGACGTCATCCACTATCTTCCTTTCACCGAATACTTGAAAATAATAAGGGTATAACCGGACCAAAAGTGAACCAGATGCCAGCACTTAATAACGTCAAAATCAATGTCATATTCTTAATTCCACTTTAAATTTTGGTCATTTAGCAAATTTATCTTTGTTTTTACTGTTCTTTTTTGGTAAGAATTGTTTTTTTTAGAGTTTTCTACTGAGCTATGACTAAAGTCCGGGTTTGGATCCGTATTATTTATTTTCCGTATGAAACTATTGTTGGGGTCAAAAACGGTAATTTCGAAATCAACGCCTAAGATTCTACTCTTAAGGATCTTTCACGAAATAATTTCAGAAAGGTTCCAAGTAGAAATCTTCGGAATATCAAAACAACATTTCCCTTGTCCAACTCGACGTATGGTGAGTAGGACGGACAACGTCCAACTCGCCACTCGCTGCTCTCTGTATGCTGCTTGCCGTATGTCACTCGCTGCTCGTCGTATGCCGCTTGCTTCTCGCCGTATACCGCTTGCTTCTCGTTGTATGCCGCTCGTCGTATGCCGGTAGCCGTATGCTGCTCGCCGTATGCTGCTCGCCGCTCGTCGTATGCAACTCGCCATATGGTGAGTAGGACATACAACGTCCAACTCGCCATATGGTGAGTAGGATGGACAACGTCCAACTCCCCATATGGCAAGTAAGACGGACAACGTCTAGCTCCCTGGTTGCCATGGGCAGCTCCCAAATAGCCACATACAGCTCCTCTCCGCCACACAGCTCCTGCTCGCCTCACGCAGCTTCCAGGACGGACAACGTCAAACTCGCCATATGGCGAGTAGGACAGACAATATGACAACCAGCCCTCCCCCTTCGGGCATCGACTGAACTGTCTGGCGAGTAGGACAGACAATATGACAACCAGCCCTCCCCCTTCGGGCATCGACTGAACTGTCTCTTGTTTTGTCTCGATTGGAATCACCGTTGAAACTTTAAGATAAAAACCACAAAGATTTTTTTTCTCGTATAAGTTCAAATTGATCGTATAAAACAGCAACAGTTAACTTAACACCATAGTTGCCTCGAATATACAATTGATTTGAACTATTTCATAAAACCGACATTGTACCCAAAGTGATTTCTCAAAGAAATCGTAAAAACACTTAAGTTAAAAAAGGCCTGAAAAAGGGCCTAAAATATGGCTAAAGCCCACTTTCGATTTTGGAGGAGAATGAGACCAAGACTACTATGACGGTCTATTTATTATTTGCAGGAGAAGATAAATGTCAAGTTTCATGGGATAATCAAGAAGATCGAGAAAAAGTAGAATATTTCTGCGAAAATATAAACTCAAATAAGGGGCATAAAAGGAAAGACGGCCAACCTTGAAGGCATATATAAGGGGAGCAAGAAAGGAGCTCAAGTACGATTGTTTAGACTCTTAGAACTCTCTACACTTAGGAATTTTAGGCATGATAGTCGACATGCTCAGTTCTTATGTCATGCATTCAATTACTAGACAAACTCGCATATGCAGCTCGATCTCTTGTTCCACTCTTTTAATTGAACAACGTTCGGCTTGATCTTCGAAATGGGTACGTAGGCAGCCATTCATAAGGTTCAGTCCGAAAATCAACAAAACCTTTTTTCGTATCTTTTTGTTTGTTGTTATCGAGCTGCGACTCAACTAGGTTTAAGTTTTTTGGTGGCTAGAACTAGGAAACTCGCTGACAGTTCTTGCGGCCGAAGATTTTATAATCTTTTGTAATAATCGCAACGTTCTTACGCGAATTCGAAAAAAAAAACTACTTTCTCGAGAAATTTGTTTTGTTGTCTTTTCATATTTTCTGCATTTATTTCGTCACTTGTTGTTGGCTCTCGCAGAGAATCCAGAACTTCAGGGAAAATTAGGATTTCTTGATTTTCCTCCAATTACGAAAATCGACGGTGTGAATTTCGGTTCCCACGACCATCGAATCAAGAAACCGTAATTTGAAAGCCAATAATCAAAATAACAATAAAATAAATAACCATGCGATAAAAATGTAACTAATTGTTTTGATTTAAAATTTTGGGTAGAAACTAATTGCAATATCAGCATAGGTTAATTGTTAATCTGCTCATGCAAGGTGAGTTTCACAAGTTAATAAAATGATTAATCCCTATTTTACTTTTTTATAAATATTTATTGATGTACTAAATTATGTATTAATGATTTGTATTAGTATTGATGTTGTGTCATCAATTTGTGTGATTCATAGACGAACAAAAATAATTATAAATCCATCGACATGTAGGTTATTATATATGATTTCATAGGTCAAGATATTACAGAAATTATTAATAATATAAATTTAATTACATCATAGTTAAGAGAATAAATTTTGTCATTGATTAAATTATATCCAATATGAAAATAATATAGGAAGGAATGTGAGTGTACATTACGAATACATGTATAACAACGAAATAAGATATAATTTGAAAATTATTAAATGCAATGTTTAGTTTCTGATCAACTGATCAACTAATCAACTAATGTAATTTGATCCATTCATGTGTACGTTTTGTTCAAAAAGGCAGTCAAATTATGTACTTTGCATATGTACTAGACCCAGTGGTATGAATTTTCGGTTTTTGGTTATTTATTTAACTAAATGATGCATTTGTAATATTTGATATATTATATTCACCAAGTAAATAATTTTTTTGGCATCTTATAACATCTATTTATGATGAATATTCGATATCATATACAAAATTGAACAAATAGACGTAATTAGAGAATTGTAGACGATATATAAAAACAATGGTTATTAATGTAAAATATAAAGAAATATTATATCATGACTTAGTACTGTATAAAATATTATAAATTAGTTATACATGTTTAAAGAAAATAAAATGATTTTTAAACTTCTATGAAAAATTTAACATATAAAAAAGGGCGATGAATTAGTCATCAAATTGTAAATAATTTCATAATTTTATTAATAATAAATTATTTATAGTCTTTGTTATTCGTCAAGATAATTATTAAATATCCATAACATTAATATGTTAAAAGACCATATTATGAAAGCCCATGTTGTAACCGTTTTTTTCTAGGAAGTATAACAAAAAAAAATTACCTTTAACTCTTCGTTTTGTTTAAGTTCTGTGTCGATAAAAGATTAAAAAACATTTTTCTATCTTTTTCAATGTTCAATTTGAAGCTTATTATGCGAAAATCATAAGAATCTCTATATCTTTATGTTCTTATAAATTTTAAATTTATTGTTTCCTCTTCTGCAAACAAATCAATTACCGAAGTACTAGATCAATTGGTTGGAATCAAATCTATTCTTGTAATTAGTGTAATTATGGTTACAGTTTCTATATTTAATTGGTACATTAAAGATACGACATTGAAGATATTATGTTTTGATTAATAGAAGATATTGGATTTTGTGTTTGTGTTTATTGATTTGTTTTTTTATAAAGCTTAGAAAATCAGTGGGATGATTGGTTGGTTGATACATCCTATAAAGAAAACAAAAACTATAGGTGGTTTGACTATTGTACATCGATCGATGCATGATGTAAGTTGACTATATAAAACTTGAGCATGATCATTTCAAACTAAAGTATAGGTAGGTTATATGCATTTGTTATATTGTAGTTAATATATTTTAAATATTACATAAGTCAAGTGATTCACGTTTTCGTAAAAATAAAATTCAAGTTCATTATTGGACCGTACTCGTACGTAATAAGCTACGTTAAATATGATGTATTTTTAGGCTCATTTAATATTATTAAGTTTAAATTTCATTAAGAAAAACTCATTAATTTAACTGGAAAAGACAAGTATTAAAATAGGTAGTTTAATTTAATTCTCAGTGGCATGGAACTTATAAATAAGTTAAAAAAAACTTAGGGATATTTTTTACTGGATATTTCTCTTTTAATAATATAGATATATAACATTATTTAAAGGAAACTTTATTATTATGAATTTATGATACAATATACTTACTTTCTGGAGTTTGCGTAAACTTACATACTTCAAAAATATTAAAATAGCATTAAATTATCTTTGTTTAAAACACTGGGAGTTAATCTGCGCTACACGCTAGGCTATTTTAATTTTCAAATATTAACTATATAGTTATTCTTTTGGATGTTATATTCTGAACAACAACAAAATTCTGAATTGTATATTTATGTCAATACATATTTTCTTAGAAAAAAACCCAGAAAACTATGCATTTTCAGATTGATGTTTGATATGGTTTTCAATTTCTTATATTGTATATTTACTACTTATTTATTTTATCTTATTTTTTTATTGACATCAACTTATACAGATTCATACAGACTCTGTGAACCAAAACGGAAGATATTAATCTATGTGAACGACGAAGACGGTTGCTTCCTGACACTGTGTGCTAGGCTATCCGCCTTTGAATTTTGCGTTCTTATTTTTTTTATATTGTAGGGCAATTCTCTCAAATAGATATTTTTAAGTTTTTATCACAAAATAGCTTTTAATAAGGAAATGACCAAAATAACCATTTTTATTTTTAAATTTTGAAACCCTATCCTCAAAACCTCACCCCTTAAATCTAAACCCTAAGTCTAAATTAGTTAATCGTAGGGTATAAATGTATTTTTACTCTTTAATAAAACTTCTTTTGGTCATTTTCCTCAATGATGGTTATTTTGTGACAAAAACTTTAAAAAAGTTATCCTAGAGAATTTTTCTATATTGTATATTTATTTATTCTCATTTTCTTGCTTTTATATCAAATGGTAATGTTACAATAGATGTTTAATGTTATATTTCTATTTCTTATATTGTATATTTGCTTATTATTTATTTAACAATACATTTTTTCATTTAACTACAAATTTTTCATATAGATATTTAATTTAGTTTTTTCATTTTTTAATTGTATATTTACTTACTCATTATCTTTTCTTATTTTGTATATTTAATTATTCTAAATTTGTTTCTTTTATATCAATGATAATATTAGGATATATATTTAATGTAATATTTTTATTTCGTATACATTATATTTACTTATTATTTATTTTTCTTATATTTTAAATTTAATTATTATAATATGTAACATTTTTATTTGTTATATTGTATATTTACTTATTATATTTTTCTTCTAATACTGTATATATATTTACTTATAAAATATTTGAAAAAAATAATAATGTGAAATAATACATTTTTCAGATAGATGTCTAATTTAGTTTTTCCAGTTCTGATATTGTATATTTACTTATTGTGCATTTTTTTCTTATATTGTATATTTACTTATTCTAATATTACAATAGATGTTTACTATAATATTTCTATTTCTTATATAGTATATTTACATATTATTTATTTTACTATACATTTTTCACATAGATGTTTAATTTAGTTTTATTCAATTCATAATTGTATTTTACCTATTTTTTATTTTTTCTTATATTGTATATTTACTTATTCTAATATTACAATAGATGTTTACTATAATATTTCTATTTCTTATATAGTATATTTACATATTATTTATTTTACTATACATTTTTCACATAGATGTTTAATTTAGTTTTATTCAATTCATAATTGTATTTTACCTATTTTTTATTTTTTCTTATATTGTATATTTACGTATTCTAATTTTTTGCTTTTATATTAAATAATAATATTATGATAGATATTTAATGTAATATTTCTATTTCTTATATTGTATGCTTGTTTTCATATATTGTATATTTGCTTATAAAAATATTTAGAAATAGTAAAAATGTAAAACTATATATTTTTCAGATAGATGTTTAATGTATTTTTCTATTTCTTATATTGTATATTTACTTATCTAATTGTTTTGTTTCTATATCAAATTGTAATATTACGATAGATGTTTAATGTAATATTTCTATTTCTTATATTATATATTTACTTATTACATTTTATTACATATTTTTCAGATAGATGTTCAATAATAATATTATGATATATATTTAATGTAATATTTTTATTTCTTATATACTATATTTACTTATTATTTGTTGTTCTTATATTTTATATTTATTTATTCTAAAATTACGGTAAATGTTTAATATAATGTTTCTATTTCTTATATTGTGTATTTAGTTATTATTTATTTTACTATACATTTTTCAGATCGATGTTTAATTTAGATTTTTTTCATTTCTTAATTGTATATTTACTTATTCTATTTTTTTTGCTTTTATATCAAATGAAAATATTATGATAGATGTTTAATGTAATATTTCTATTTCTTATATTATATATTTACTTATTATTTATGTTTCTTTATATTGCATATTTACTTATTATTATTTAATGTAATATTTTTATTTTTTATATTGTATATTTACATATTATTTATTTTTCCTTATATGTATATTTACTTTTTATTTTTTTTATTTTTTTGTAATAACACTACTTGACATATTTCGGAAGAAGTGTTTTCGCTGATGTGGACGCTCAATAGAGCCGCAAAAAGTTCCTTTTATTAGTTTAGATTTAGAACTCCACATGTCAAATTCCAACAATAGCAAAATTAGTATGAAATATACTTTTTTACCCTACATAAATTTACAACCATAATATCATATTTGGATTTATCATTTTCTTTTTATATGATATTTTTCCTATTAGTAAAAAAATAAATCAGTGATAATATTTTAAGACAGTTTTTTTAAAATATACTCTTTTTATAGAATGACTCTATTTTAAAATGGAATAAATCTTTCGGCCAATCAGTGATAATATTTTAAGACATTATTTATCAAGTGATTTTGACACATGTCATCACCACTTTAATTTTGAAAGCAAAATGATGACATGGTTTATACTAATTGTGACATAAACATTTACATTTAATGTTGTTTTATAATTTTGGTAAGTTTTTAGAATAAGGTAATAACGTACAAATCATCATTATTAATATAAGAATAAATAGTAAAGTTAGAAATATAGTAATATATAATAATTTCGAAAATATTATTTAATTTTATTTAAATAATTTAATAATTTTTATTACTAAACAAATCTTAAGAACTTAAGCATTTTCAAAAAACAAAATTCTAATCATATTATAATTATTTCTTTTTAATATTTACAAATTTTAGAAATATTATTTAATTTTATGTTTTGTTAATTATACATACCAAAAATTTCCCTTAATTTTATAGAATTTTATTTAATATATGTTAACCAAAATAAATAAATAAAATTATTTCCAAGATATATATATATATATATATATATATATATATATTAAATATAAATGTAAATAAAAATATTTATTTTATCTTAATGTTTACATAGAATTAAAATATTGTACGCAAATAATAAAACAAAAAAATTAACAAAAATTTATTTATGAATATAATTTTAAAACTTTATTTGTGCACATGGTCGATGAAAACACCTAGTTTCATATATTTAAAATTCAACGTACAAAAATCCAACAACGGCTAATCAAACATATATGCCCTCTATAATTCAAGTACAACCAAGGGATCCTTAAATAACTCTCGAGGCCGATAGCGTTTATCAAAAAAATAACTCCGCTTTCATGGATAGTTACATCGATTAATTGACTAGTTAATAATAGTAACGAATAACTTAAGAATGATGGATATAGCTTTTATAGTATACGTAAATTTATGCGGGGATTTCAATACCTCTCACCGAATTTAATAACGGAGGGCTTATTATTGTATGTCTATACATGTTCTATAGAAGATATGGTGGATATTTTTTCAACCCTAAAAGATTTTCTTGATTAGGCCAGCTAAGTTTCGGTTCAGAGATTTAATGTTGGTAAATTGACGGGAAAACGGCCATTTCTTCTTACCCAATAGATTGCAATATGATCAATTCATATCCGACTTATATGGTTATGCTAAAACATACTTGAACTTTCAAAAAAATCAAATAACATACCTAATGGTTATTGTCTTAGCCAAATCATACATCGGTCGCCACATCAACTGTCATACCTAATTTTGATGACTTGGATGCTATGTTAGCTAATTTTACTCACGAAAATGTCACATGTACATTTAAAAACAAAATACTCGTTTATAAAAATATTTTTTAAGAAAATGTAAAATTTTATAAATTTTTATTATTTAGATAAATTAACAAAAATAATTAAATAATTATGTAATTAAATTTTAATCTTATATAAGAGATAGATTTGTAAATGTTTCAATCATATCACAATACCATCCTTATAAGAATTATATATGTGTTGTAATTATTCAAATTCAATGTTAGTATTGCAGTCGTGTCACTCTAGATTAATTATTGTTGTGTTTATTTAAAAAAATTATGATATGTTAATCTAAATCCTTTAAATGTAAATAACATATTCTTAATTAACTATGGTTGTGTTTATTTAAAATATTATGATATGTTAACCTAAATTGTTTAAATTTAAATAATATACTCATGATTAATCAAGAGTAACACACTGCAACAGTAGTATTTAATTTGATACATTACAACATATATAACTCTTATAAGGACGGTATTATGATTTTAGATATATTTCTTATATAATATTAAAATTTAATTATTAAATTAATTTTTGTTAGTTTTATTAAAAGATAAAAAAAATTGCACTTTCTAAAAAAGTATTTTTATAAAATAATTATTTTGTTTTTTTTTCAAAAAGATGTACACGTGACATATTCGTCAGTAAAATTAGCGGACATATCATATAGATTAGCAAAAATTAGTTGATGTGTTAGCTGATGTGGCGAATGAGGTATGATTTGGCCAAAAAATAAACATTAGGTAAGTTATTTCAAATTTTTGAAAATTCATGTATGTTTTAGCAGTACCATATAAATCGGGTATGAATTGAACATATTGCGTTAATTTGGGTAAGAAATGCCCGTTTCGCGTAAATTGACAGATCTAATGAAAGTCACGTGACCGGAGGGCTTATCGAACTACGTAATTAAACTTGAAGGAATGGATCTTGTCATCTTGAAATGGTATCTTTATGGCTTTTCAAGTGTGGGAAGAGACTGTTATATAACGAGTGGCAAATTCGGTTTTAGATTTGAATATCTTCATGAAAAGAGAAGCTCAATATACAAAACTTCTATCCAGCAATAGTATGTAACTATTGACTGTGCAAAAATTAATGATGAGATTTATTTAGTTTTTGATACTTGCACCACCATAAATTTAGAAAATAAGAAAAAGCTTTTTCTTTATGTTAAAAAAAAGCTTTAAGAATCTCAATTAGATTTTTTTTTCAAACCATAATCGACTTGCTTACCTGGGTGCATGCATTGAAACCTTTTTCAGCAATTCACTATTTTATTATATATGATTTTCTTCGATAAGTGATCTACGTAGAAGAGTACTTACTAAAATAGAAGGCAAATATAATAGATAATTTCGTAATTCATTTTAAAGAAAAGATAAAATAATCTTATAGTTTTTAATTTGAATATACAAAACACCGGTTACAATAAAATAAATAATGTTTTTTTTTGTTTAAAAATAAATAATGTTAGAGGTTATATTTTACATTGTATCCAACTATCGATGTTACAGAAATAGTTTCTTTTCTTCTTTCTGAAACAACATAAGATGGATTGATTCGCTTTCATGACATATATTTTGAAGCTAAATTTTGCAGCTTAAAGTTACAAAAAAAAAAAAAAAATTGCAGATAAGAACATCCCTATTACAAATGTAGAAGAACCCTTTCAAATACTCAAACTGGAGATGCCCTAGCTCTCTCTGCATTACAAATTAAACTAAAAACATTTACCTGAACTATAATATTGCATCATCGTAGAATAGCGGACAATTCTAATTTCATTGCTGCGGATTGATGAAAATATTTTTTTCATAGATTACTTGCTGAAGATAGTGTTGTTGTATGAGCATATTTTATCAACACAGTTGGATAAAAAAAATTAGGAAAAATGATATATAAATATAATGGATGTAATATTTAACATAAAGTTGGATTAAATAAGAATTTTAACTGAACGTTAACTATTGAGCTTTATGTTAACTATGTTATTGAGCTCGATCGATAGTCGTATTATTCTCTCTTTTTTGTCCTGGCTGCCGCTATTCGACGAGCTTTGGATATCATGTGGATGCCATGTGACACAGTTATCTTGATCTTATCCAAAAATAATTGGTTAGGAAAAAAACAAATTTAATTTATTAAATTTTAAATTTAACAAATTTAATTTATAAACAATACGAATAACCAAGCGCTCGTAGCTTGGTGGTAAAGGATGTACAGCTGTACTGCCCGCCACCCGGGTTCGAAACTTGGCCACAACGGATTTAACATCCCTTCCGTTGGGACGCTGGACCCTTTTCGGGGATAATTGGGAATGTGCCTGTCCAGATACCAGAATTATAAAAAAAACAATACTAGCGAACGTAGATTTATAGACTAGCTAGATGCTGCTTTTTTCCACCCTTCCCTAAGTTTTTTTATTTATCATTGTTTGCTTTATATGAATGGTCAGATTAGGTATGATAGGAATACACACGACTATTTTATTTTTCGTCTTTTTACATGTGGAAATGTCATTTTTGTTACATATTATTATCAAAAATAATTTACCTGATCTTTTTGTCCCTATCTCAAAATTAAACGGGCATTGTTTTTTATGACTCTCGGACAAGTTGCACCTACCATTTGACCATATGAGACACATACATGATTTCTCAAAGCTGGAAAATTGTTTTCATGAGAATAAAACTTCATTTGTGAGGATAGCTAATCGACTTCAGAACTACGCTATGTGCTTCCGTCCTTAATAAACTGGTATTTTTAGAAAAAAAAAATAATTTTAAAATTGTGAAGACTTGCGGTAAATGGGATACAAGTAAGAATGACTTACTGTTCGGTCAACATTTCATGATTGGTAATTAGTAAAGCTCCGGCCGGTAATTACAACAAATCCCGTGTAGTATATTAGTCCAGCTGTGCTAATTCGTTTTGAGGTGAACATTTTGATTTCTGTATGGGAAATTAATACTTTGTCTTCCTAATTGAGCTAATAATTTGCTTACTTGTTATTGGGCTTAAAACTCTTCTTTCTTTAGACATGAAAACACTACATACCAGGATTGAAGACATCTAATGAGAATCACATTAGATCCATATGAAGAAACAACGAGAATGAACTGAATGCACATGCCCTACCTATTTCTTTGTTGTTGGTACCAACTCCTAAATAGTAGTATTTATTTCCTTACTGAAAAAGAAAAGGGTGATCCAGTGTAATAACCATGAATTTTTTTTAACAACAACCATAACAGATTTGACTAGGAAAATGTGACATTTAAACATACAATCTCACGATTATATCCTTACCACGCGTATACATGTTTTGCCTTCATTTGTAATACTAAGTACCACAACGTACTATACTGTAAATAATATATATAACATAATTATTTTGTTCTTCAAAAAATATAGATAACATAATTCGTAATAACTATTAGTTACTAATCACATATAAAGTATTTAAAAAAATAAAATTAAAAAAAAATATGAGTAAAAAGAGAAAAAGTAAAATAATATTAATATATACATTTCATTTTATATAATTTTTGTACGTTTTGATATTTATAACTTTTAATTTTCACGCGTACTCGTACTAATAAGAATAGTATAATAATATTAGTTAATGATTATATAAAATTAATTGGAGAGAGAGAAAAGAGAAATATGTGGTTCAGATTATCAAGGGTACAAAATTTGCATAACAAATATTAATATTTTTATGAAAGAATATCCAATCCGATCCGTTATATGCATATATATACATATATCTAAATATTTATATATAACTGGTATAACTATGATATTTAATTAAATTTTTACAATATTTTATTTATTAAATTTATTATATTACTTATTAAAATTTAAAAAGCAATAAATTTTATTTTTTAATAAATAATTATTATTTTACATTTTTAAATTATTTATTTGTTTTTTATTTTATTTTACTAATTGAATCGGATATCCGGTTAAAAATCTAAAAAATTTGGACACGAAACACCGAATATTCCGGTGACTACGGATCAAATTGGAAATTGATTATTAGGACGAAGTGGATCGAATCACGAGTATTTCCAAAAATCCGGATATTCGATACGTGCCCGGCCTATTAGTGGAAGGTTATGATAAAGTGCATAGTATTGAACACACTGGTGCTTAGGAGGTAGGATTGCACAACCATGCATGCGCTTGTGCTGCCAGGCCGGGCCTCGACCCTATTCTTAGGTCCAAATATTTTTTCGACAAAAATTGTTTTGATGTTTTATGGTTCATAGCCACAAATGGTTACTCAACTTTTTCAGCTGAATTCAAAATCAAAACTAACAAAGTCAATGGTAATAATACTTGATAAGGACTAATTTATCAATCCTATGATCAAAGTAGTATAAAAAGATGTCAATCCAATCTTAAGTCATTTCAAAGCAGTGATAATGCAAATCAAGTGTTTAATCTAAGTGCAGTTGGTGTAGTGATGATGAGAAACAAGAGAAAAACAAGACAAATAACTAAAACTTTCAATCAATAAGAGAAATTAGGACGCATGGGATTAGGCATTTGATTTCAAGTGACTAACATCCAATGTAGAGTAACAAGTTTTCAATCAAGAGGTTTCCTTAAGTCTATATCACAATTGTAAACAAGTTCTTTCCAAAGATAAAGTTCATTTGCAATCAATTATTAAACATCAAGTTTCATTGGTTTAATTCAATCAATCAATCATTAAATAATCCTAATAACTATCTAAGCATCATAACATCAATTCCCATTGGTTAAGAAAGCATAGAGGAAAATTGAGTTCGTTCAGACATTTTATCAAACACCTTCTGGATATAAAATGTCTAAGGATCTAGATTAGAGAGATCATGACTAATCTAGCATTAAACACACTAAATAAGCAAGGAAACATATAGATCTAACACTAAAAATCTTAGATCTTCACTCAATCACTCTAATCACCCTAACCCATGAATCCAATAAAATTCTAAACACCAATCTTCATAATTAACCTTAAACCCATGATAGATTCAAGACAAATCATGTTAATAAGATGAAATAAACTCAGATTACTAAAAACAAGAAAGATTAGATTACTAAAGATTCAAACTTTCACCAAGGTAGCAATGTATTTTGAGATAAAACAAAATAAGTCTCAAATTTAGGTCTAAAATGTATTTATAAGCTTCTAAAACGAGTTGGGTTGACCTAAAAAACTTGGGTCGACCTTAAATAAAATGTGTCAAATGTCTGGTCAAGGCTCGGATGTTGACTTTTGAAGGGTCCCATCGGTTTTACTGCATGTCATTTGGCCTCTGTGACACTTAGCACATATTTTCTTCACATTTTTTAGCAACGACTTGGCAACACCGCTGTAGTATCTTGATATCGAACATGGATTCGGCTTCTTCTCCAACGTCTTCATGACACCGCTCCATCATGCCGCTGTGAGACCTCAGCGGCTTCTTGACTAGGTATACCACACCGCTGCAGAAGGCCGATGTGACACTTTGGCTCCATTTTGTTTCCCGACCAAAATCAGTCCTTTTGCCTCAAATCAAGCTCCAAATGCTCCAAACTCACCATTATGGCATCTCCATCACCTAGTAGGGACAAATGTATATGCAATGAACCTAAATGTACTTTAAATGCATCTAAATGGACAAAATGAAAACTAAAATTATTGCTAAAATCATATGCAAATACACAAGATATCAATTTTCTCCACACTAGTTGTATGAAAAGACTATAAAAGCAATAGTAATGTGTTTACTCCTAAAATCTTCCTAGGCTAAAAGAAGAGGCTCACCATCTCCGTTTGACACACTGATAAAAAAAAACGCAATCAGCTAATTCTTGTCTTCCTCTAATTTTAGATTTCAGATAAAGTTTAGATGAAATTGTGATTGGGAAAAAATTTAGCAGCTAAAGAAAAACCATAACTAGTGGACTAAGCTTTGAATCAGAGATAGCATCACCGGAAAAGGATGTCGAAACACCACTTTGACCAGATATGGTAGATCCATCCTCTCCATAACAACACCAGAATACTCCATGCTGTAGAAGTAGTCATCCCGTTAAACGCCGCCAACGAAATTTTACCACCAAGTAATAGCCGGTCACCATTTCTTCTCCTCTTATCACTAAAGAGACACCGACACATATATCCTCTTTACCTCGCGATACCACCTCCTTCAATCTGATTGGGGCAAAAACCAGCATTAGAGAGACTTCGCCACCGCGGTGAACAATCATTCATGGCAGATTTTTCTCTTTTTTGTCGGGTCGTCACCAAAAACAATGTAACTCACCACTCTGATAAAAGAAGCGGTGTCTCTAAACTAAAACACAACAGTTTTATCAGATCCACATGCTCACTGCAGCGAGTTGCCAACCTTCCGATCTGTTCATGTCTGAGTCTTGGAGCTTCAGCCGCCACTTGCTTCGACCGAGGAACTACACTTCAGCTCTACAAAGAAGGAAGGGTCACCTTCAACCATCACCAAAAACTCTCTTTTAGAATCACGAAGCTCAGATTGTTACCGATCACCCTCTCACAATATCACGAAGTGAGGCAGCAGAGAGGTAAACAAGAAATTTTTTAGAACAAACCAGAGCAAAGAGAAGAGAGAGTATTAGGGCCACGCAAAGGCCTCTAAGTGTTACAACTTTTTTTGGATGATGAACATACAAAACCTTCAAATAGAAATTTACGTCATCTTGACCCTTCATTTACGGTAGATCAACTTATCGATCCTCTTTCACGTACATGGAATGCTCAAGTTCTTCAATCCCTGGTTGACCCAGATGAGGAAAAACTCATTCAGAACATTCCCTAAGGCAGGGTACAATCGACATATAGAGATGGATGGCATTTTTTCCAATCAGGGAGGTACACGGTTAAATCTGGATATAATGTAGAGCATCTCTATCCGGATCGAGTAAGACATGCACCTTTTTGGACCAGATATTAAAACTTTACAGGCTTACTCATGGAAAGCTAAATTTTCTCCAAAGTTAAAACATTTCATTTGGAAAATTATTTCCAATTGTTTACCGGTCCGGAGGAATCTAAAAAATCGAGGAATAAAATGTGATATACGGTGTGAAAGATGTGGAGCAGAAGAGACGGTTAATCATGTCTTCTTTTAGTTTCCTCCAGCCATAGAAATGTGGGCTCTCTCAAAGATACCAACAAACCCATGTCATTTTTCGATGCAATCAGTTTATGCGAATATGGATTATAAGTTTTCTTGGATTACACATTATATAGAGGACCATCATTTTTCTTGGATTTAATGATATACATATAGAAGGGGCTCAGTAATAAGATTTTCAATGGTTTTGATAGAAATCCTCGCGATTTACTTGAGTTGGCTGAGATAGAAGTAACACTATGGAAAGAGGCACAAATAAAAAAGGACCAGACAAGAACTCAAATATTATCCACACAATGTAGTAGTGTACAAAACACACCGCGTAGAGTAAGAAGATGGTGTTTCACGAACGTTTCCTGGAAATAAAAGAATCGTTTTTTTGGATCATGGTTGGTATAGTACATTGGAAGGTTTTGAGGATTTGATGGAGACAAGAAATACAAGAGTTTTTCTATCACCTCTACACGCAGAATTTGAAGCTTTTATATGGACCATGAAATGTATGAAGAATCTATGACAGTTTCATGTCACTTTT
This sequence comes from Brassica oleracea var. oleracea, assembly GCF_000695525.1. Classification (NCBI taxonomy): domain Eukaryota; kingdom Viridiplantae; phylum Streptophyta; class Magnoliopsida; order Brassicales; family Brassicaceae; genus Brassica; species Brassica oleracea. Next base: position 17,429 of record NW_013617518.1, on the reverse strand, counting down.
GCAACAGATTTTTCTCTATTGATAAAGATAGTTTCGGAACCAGAAGAATGACATACTTTTGCAACTTATCTTGAAGAAATTCGACGGTTACAAGAAAGCTTCAGTACATTGGAGATCAAGCACATACCATGGATTCAAAACACAAGGACGGACAGTCTATCACACGGTTCTCGGAGCCAACCGTCCTACTTTGTCCATATTGACACAGAGTCATCTTCTTGGTTAGCAGAGTCTTAATCGAGTCTCCTTAAGTTGATAGACAAAAAACATACAAAACCTATACACTATGGGCATTTAAAAAGTTAAGAAAGAGATCGTAATATTGACTATGATCGTCCTTCAGATTCATTGCCAAAAACAATACTCATATATATCATTTTGTTTCTATTCTATGTTTTATCCTTTAAAATATCAGAAGTGCCTATTGCAGTAAATTATGTTAATATAGACCTGTCTTCACCTTCTTGGGTTCAACAAAGAGCTCCAGTTTAAGCATGCTCGTGTAGCTTGTGATCGTTCATATGGATACATATGATGAAAGCAACAGACCTTTGATGGCCTCGGTACCGAAAATTGGTCAAAGTTCCAACCTCGACATTTTATGGGGAAAATTGCTTATTTTCCTATGAACTAGTTGGTTCTGGCTTTTTCACACATGAACTTTTAAGTCATGCCAAAAACCACATGAACAATGGAAAAATGATTTATTTCCCTATGAACGAGTTGTTCCCGGCTATTTCACACACAAACTTTTAAGTCATGCCAAAAACCAAAACTCTATTTTTTGAATTACATGCAAAAACTATTGATTTTAAACTAATTCTCCTAAAACCGTAACGGTGTTATTTATACGTTAACTTGGTTTATGATAGGTGGAGAGACGGTTTCATTTGGATTGATAAAAACAGAATACTACATTGTTTTTTTCTTTTCCTTCTTCTTTTTGTCAACTTTTCTTCTTCTTTTTTTGAAATCGTTTTACTCTTCGTCATCAATTGAGGATAAATAATTTTATTATGCATTTTCAAGTTATATGACATAGTAACTGGTTTGATAGATATTTTCGAGTTATATGACATAAAGCATATAAAGAGACAAGGAACTATAAAATTGGCGTAGTCTAGGACGCTTGATTGGTTCCGTAAGCGGATGTTACTCTCAGGTTCCGGTCATGCAGGGATTTATATATTCTCCTCTCCTCAATCCAGAAATTAATGTCATATGATCTCTTTATATGCTTTATGTCATATAACTCGAAAATATCTATCAAACCAGTTACTATGTCATATAACTTGAAAATGCATAATAAAATTATTTATCCTCAATTGATGACGAAGAGTAAAACGATTTCTGAAGAAAAAGAGCAGTTGACAAAAAGAAGAAGAATAAAATGACATAGTATTCTATTTTTATCAACCTAAATGAAACCGACTATCTACATGTCATAAACAAAGTTAACGTTTAAACAACACCATTTACGGTTTTAAGGGAACTAGTTTAAAATCGATAGTTTGTGTATGTAATTCAAAAAGTAGAATTTTTCATGTAGTTTTTGGCATAACTTAAAAGTTTGTGTATGAAATAGCCGGAAACAACTAGTTCATAGGAGAATAAATAATTTTTCCATTGTTCATGTAGTTTTTGGTATGGCTTAAAAGTTCATGTGTGAAAAAGCCGAGAACAACTAGTTCATAGGGGAATGAGCCATTTTCCCACATTTTATGTAGTATATTTTCCTAGTTAAACTTTATTACTGTACAAATTAACATTTATTTCAAATAAACTAGAGAAACTATCACATTCAAGTCGAAATTAACATTGACCGAAATGATGTTGGTCAATCATGCCGAGTTAAATATCACATATACATTTCTATTGCGTCAAATGTCACGTGTTTAATTTATGATGAGTCAAATGCTACATGCATTTTTTTTCTAAAATTTATAGGAAAACCTAAAAATGTACCAATTTTTTAAAAATATTCTAATATCCGAAAACTCAAAACCCCGAGAAATCTATAAATACCCAAAAACAAAATATATTCAAATAACTAGATAATTTAAATATATTAAAATTCAAAATATACCAGAAATCCCAAGAAAATAAAAAAACCTGATATTTTAAAATATATTTTGTAGTTCGTAAATATTTTGTTTTATGGAATTTCAGATATAGTTTTGGTTTTTTATATATATTTGGAATATTAAGTATTTATAGTTTGTCACGGATTTTTGGGTATATTTGATTTTGTGTATATTTGGTGTATTTTTTTATATTTATAGATGGTTGATAAAAAAAAAATTTGAGTCAAATTTGATTTCGGTTTGTATTTAATAATGTAGGTAATTTTTTTGAAATAAATGTTAGTTTAAAATAAAAAGCATGACATCAAAATTTATTTAGGAAAAAGTATGACCGAAATTGTTGAAGTTGTAACAATTTTTTTCCTGCATGACCGCATATTTGGATTCAAATTAACTACTATAAACTCTTCGATTAGTTAGAGTATCTCCAACTCAACTCTAAAATAGAGTTTGTAGTAAAAAAAAAGTTTAAATCCAACTCTATTTTTTACACTATGGTGGAGCAAATATGGATTTATTCCATAAATAAAGTGATTATTTTATTTTTTTATTCTTGGCTCTATTAATGGTCTAAAATTTTATTAATACTCTGGTAACTGAGTAAATCTATGGGTCTCATTAGTTGAAACTGTAATTTTGTTTTTTGCTGTAGAATATATGTTGTGTATTTTTTTAAGCTGTAGCTGTAATATTTTTGCTTTTGATTTTATGTGTTTTAAAATTCACAGATTTATTAATAAATTTCTAAAACACTGTTTTTTTTTATGTGTAAAAATCAGTGTCTAGAGCGAAAAATAAAAGAAAAATAGAAAGTAAGTTGTGGGTTTTAAAAAGAGAAAAAGACAAAAATAGCACTAAATCAAGTTTATGTTCTCAAACTAGCACTCAAGGTCAAAAGTCACAAAAATAGCACTTAATGTTTTATCAAAAGTCACAAACTTAGGGTTTAGAGTTAAAGGGTGGGGTTTAGGATTTAGGATTTAGGGTTTAGGGTCTAGGGTTTAGAGTTTAGGGTTTAGGGGTTAGGGTTTAGAGTTAAAGGGTGGGGTTTAGGATTTAGGATTTAGGGTTTAGGGTCTAGGGTTTAGAGTTTAGGGATTAGGGTTTAGAGGTGAGAAATGAAGTTTTGGGGATAAGATTTCAAATTTTGAAAAATAAAAAAATTAAAATTTTCAAAGGATAAACTTAGAAATGTGCTATTTTGGACATTTTAGTTTTTGAGCGCTATTTTTGTGATATAAACTTAGAAAGATGCTATTTTGGAGATTTGTCCTTTTAGAAATCAAATCAAAGCTTGATTGTTAAATATTGTGGCTGTAGAAATATTTTTGGCTCTGCACGGCAACCAAAGCACTAACCAATCGACCTACTAAACTCTATAATGGAGTTATTCAATTTTAGAAGAAGTATCAAGTTTTACATGGGAGATCTCTATTACCCAAATTAATCCAAACCCAATCAGAATACAAAATTGTTAACCGGCTCGGTTTCATCCCAATTCATAATCTATCTCATTCACATTCGAACAAGTCGAGAGAAGAAATGGAGAATCTCACGGCGAAGTTTCTCCACAAGCTACCTCCTCCGCAATGGAACTCGAACATAAGGTTCCTCACTTCCTTAATCGCTAGACCCAATCTCAAGTCCACTTCTTCCCTCCGCCGCTCGTCGCCGTTGTCACTCGATTGTTCCACCTTTCTTCTCTCCGATATCCACCACAACCGGTTTCTCAGTTCATTACCGCGACGACTCAGCCATCCCGGTTCGTGTCCTCTACGGCTGCTTCAAGAGGATGGAGACTGGAGCAAAGACCAATTCTTTGCGGTCATCCGATTCCTCCTCCGTCACTCCTCAAGACTCCACGAGATTCTTCCTGTAAAATTTCAAAACCTTATTATCTTTCTGTATATATATTCAAGAACCTCTCTCTTTTCTAAAGCTGCAATCTCAGGTGTTCGATGCGTGGAAGACGCTAGAGCCTTCGCGAATCAACGAGGCTAACTACGAGAAGATCATTAGGCTTCTATGTGCAGAACGATCGATGAACGAAGCGGTTCGAGCTTTACAGTCTATGATTGATGATCATAAGATAAAACCGTCTTTAGAAATCTACAATTCTATCATCCACGGTTACGCTGATGGTGGTAAGTTCGAGGAAGCTATGTTGTTCTTGAATGGGATGAAAGAGAATGGTGTGTTACCCGAAACTGAGACGTACGACGGTTTGATTGAAGGGTACGGTAAGTGGCAAATGTACGATGAGATAGTTTTGTGCGTCAAGAGAATGGAGTCTGAGGGTTGTGCGAGTGACCATGTTACTTATAATCTACTCGTGCGCGAGTTTGCTCGAGGAGGGTTGCTTAAGAGGATGGAGAGAATGTATCAGAGCTTGATGTCTAGGAAGATGACTGTGGAGCCTGTTACTTTGGTCTCCATGCTTGAAGCTTATGCAGAGTTTGGGGTGTTGGAGAAGATGGAGGAGACGTATGACAAGATTCTAAGGTTTGGGATTTGTCTGGATGACGAGTTAGTTAGGAGGTTAGCTTGTGTTTACATTGATAACCTTATGTTCTCGAGGCTCGATGATTTAGGTCGTGCCATTCGTAGGAGCGATCTGGCTTGGTGTCTGAGGGGACTATGTCATGCCTGTCTTGTGAGTCGGAAAGGTTTGGATTACCTTGTTAAAGAGATGAACGAAGCAAGAGTTCCTTGGAGTACAACTTTTGCTAATATTGTTCTTTTAGCTTACTGGAAGATGGGGGATTTTAAGAGCATTAATGAACTGCTACTCTTTGAGCTATGGAAGAGACGTGTGAAACTTGATCTTGTGACACTAGGAATGGTCTTCGACTTGAGCGTAGCTGGGTTCGAGGGTACTGCAGTTTTTATGAGCTGGAAAAAGAATGGGTTTCTTGATAAGCCTGTGGAGATGAAGACTGACCCTTTGGTTCATGCTGCTTTTGGGGAAGGGCAGTTTCTCAGAAGCTGCAAAGAAGTGATGAAGCAAGAATCAAAGTCATTTACTTATCAATATCTACTAGAAGTTGTGGTTAAGAATCAGAAAAACTGAAACTCAGTATGTTAATTTCAATCTATAAATTGCACAATAACTTTATTTGTGAAGGGTAAAAGTAATTAACAGGTTTGCATTGTCGCATGATTCAATGTTCCATATGCCACAATGATGTTGGTGAACATATATATGGGAAGAACCAGAAAATTCAAACAAAAAAAGTTCGAGAAAAAATGGTGCGGATTAAGTCTACTCCGTTTAGAATAGGACGACGATGTTGTCTTTGGTCTGGTTTAGCGCAACCGTTAGTGAATCTGTTTCTGTGATCGTTGGTTAAATGTTTAGAATGAGAAAAAAATGGAAAGGAAAATGTTGACATGAAACAAAGAAGCATCAGGCACCGTATAATTTTAATTTTAAGGTATTTACTAGATTTTGATCCGCACGTCTGTGCAGATATTTTCTTTTAACTTTTATTTGTTCAAAATTTATTTTATAAATTTCAATATATTAAATCTTACCAATATTAAATAATTGTTTAATATGTACTTTTTAAGCACACAATTTGATAAGAGAGATCAACAATAATTTTATTATGTTTTCAAAGGCAATAATATTGGGCTTTTTGTAAAATTGACTCAAAACTCAAAGTCAAACCTAAAACTAATCCATGTTTTTTTGGGATTTTTCTTTTGTCCTTCTATTCACACCACAAGTTCATGTAATTCACGAAAATGCCATCAAATTTTTTTTCTTTTCCGAAAATGACATTTTTACTCTCTCACCCTCATCATCTTCAAGTAATTACAAGATTGTCATTGTCATCAATACCCCAACCACCATGAACAACCAATTTGAAGCTCTTAATGCACCTAAAATCTATTTACACTCTCTCTTTCTCACTTGGTATGAACTAAAAACAACATCTTTTTTACTTTGCCTCCATATTCATCCAAAAAAACTCGAGCTTTTGATTCAAATTTTTTTTATGGTTGATAGAGCCATTCAAACATACTATTCTTGGTGGGTTACTTTTGTTTGAGATTCTGGGTGGTTGGAGAAGACTCTGTGTGCTAAGGAAGCCATCTCACTAGTTTAAGGTATGAAATTGGATTTTTTCCAGATCTGTTCGTGTAGAAGACTTACCCGTAAGTAGTCTGGCTGTAGAAGACTTACGGGGAAGTCTTCTGGTTGTTTGTTAAAAAAAATCTAGAGAATACCCTAGACGACTTACTGATAAGTCGTCTAGGATAAACGGGTTAGTTTTGCATTTGACCGAATTGTGTCAGATATTTGACTTTTCCTGGACGACTTACTAGTAAATCGTCTCTGGGAAAACAAAAATTTCAATATTTTATTAAAGCTGGACGACTTATCTGTAAGTCGTCTAAGGTTACTTTTCCAATTGGAAAATAAAACTTAAATATTTAACTTTTCCTAGACGACTTACGCGGAAGTCGTCAAGTAAGACGACTTACTTGAAAGTCGTCCAGGATAAGCAAATCCAGATTTACTTCCTAGATTCTGGTCAAACCTTGCTTATCTCGGACGACTTTCTCGTACGTCGTCTACCTAGACGACTTTCAAGTGAGTCGTCTGGGTAAAGTTAAATATTTAAGTTTCTTTTTTCGAATTGCAAACTAACATGAGAAGACTTACAAATAAGTCATCTAGCTTTAATAAAATATTGAAATTTTTGTTTTTCTGGAGATACTTACTGGTAAGTCGTCCAGGAAAAGTCAAATATTTGACACAATTCGGTCAAATGGAAAATTAATCCATTTATCCTAGACTGGTAAGTCGTCTAGGG
>NW_013617518.1:8963-9523 GCF_000695525.1 Brassica oleracea var. oleracea | reverse complement strand
ACTTTTATATGCACAAACATTGGTGAGAGGATCAGCAGAAGATGGGTATTCGCGTCTGTCATCATATCTCGAACAAATCTCCTTAGCAAATCCCGATTCTATCATGGCTATATAAATTGATTCTATCAATAGATTTAAGTATGCATTTCTCTCTTTTGGAGCTTCTATCAAAGGTTTTAAGTATCAGAGAAGGGTCATTGTGGTGGATGGGACTCACCTAAGTGGGAAGTGTGGAGGTGTTATGTTAGTTGCAGCCGCACAAGATGGGAATTTTCAAATATTTCCATTGGCTTTTGGGATCGTAGATGCTGAAGATGAACCTCCTTGGGAATGGTTTTTCACAAAATTGGCTAGTTGTGTATCTGATGAGCAGCCTCTGGTGATAGTCTCCGACCGGCACGCGGCCATTAAAAGTGCGTGTGATAAGGTGTTTCCTTGGGCAACCGGAGGAATATGTTATTATCACCTTCAAGATAACATTGTCAAAAAGTATAGAGGGAAACATCTCTTGTACTTGGTGAAAGGTGCTGCTTATGCTCATACGGTTTCAGATGTTGACG
>NW_013617518.1:6905-7096 GCF_000695525.1 Brassica oleracea var. oleracea | reverse complement strand
GTTGTAGTTCACTGGCGCATAGACATCATCAATATTTGTCCCCCAAACCTTGTTCGATTGGCAAAATGATGGTACAATGCCTACATAATAATTCCACGCCCCACCAGGGAGTCTTCTTCCTAAACCGTTCTGATCGGGCTCCGAGTCCTTAAAATCCTTGTAGTTGAATCTCCATTGCTGAGCAAAGAGAT
>NW_013617518.1:5780-6797 GCF_000695525.1 Brassica oleracea var. oleracea | reverse complement strand
GCTGCATATAAAATAGGGTACAAGTCAGAAGATATCAGACGACTTATTGGTAAGTCGTCTACAAAGAAAACTTATTAGTAAGTCACCTAAGTCATAGCAGAAGACTTACACAGTCCTCCAGCCACTCTAAGGAGGTCCTGAGGATTTGATACCACCAAGTTCTACTTGTACGTGGTTTTTTATCGAGAGGTGTTCTATAATGACTGCAAACACAAAATGTTGAAAAGCAATCAGTTTTTGTAGACTAAAGCAAGCTATTATGGGAAAAGCAAACACTTACGGACAAGTTTTCAACCAATCAGCGAGCTCCTTCAACTTCTTCTTGTCAATTGGTGCAAAAGGATTATAGCCTGGATAAAGCTTTTTGTTTGGAATGATCACTTTGGCCGTGCTGTTTGCCGTATAAGGAGATTGCTGTGACGCAGCAAGTTTCCTTGTTCGATCACTCTTTGCACGGCAAAGTGTCGAAGCAGCATCCCTCTTTTCCAGATATCTAGCATCCTCCTTCTGTAAATCCGAAACAGTGGATTGATTTTTGTCCAATAGAACAAGGCTCGGTTCTGAAGCTTTATCTTTCGAGGAACTAGCATCTTCGGGCACATCTGGACCTTTATCCTCAGGCAAGCTCTTCCTTCCCGCGTTCGTCCCATTAATACTTTCACTCTGCAATATACAAGATGGGTTTATACAATAATAACCAAAGATCCATTTAAAACAATAATAACCAATGACTTTGTCCAAAGATCTATTTCATATACTATAAACAAAGCACACATGTTCTGACATACAAGAAACAAAGCAAATGCAACTTTTCAGTTCTTATTCTTAAGACTTTGTCTATTCAATCTCTTGTTGGGCGAGGATTCGTTACTAACCCCGGGTTAGAGCGTCGGTTTAGGTGGAGGGGTAGTGTTTTGAGCTGATGTCCCTTTCCGTTTTGTGGTGATATCAACCTTCTTCTCCACAGCTTCCACCCTTTCCGACAGATACTTGATCTCCTTAGGGTACGTCCCAAAA
>NW_013617518.1:4960-5528 GCF_000695525.1 Brassica oleracea var. oleracea | reverse complement strand
CGGCTTTGTATTGACCCAAGTACCGGTGACTTCCCAGCAATCCATGGTCCACTTCCACGGTTTCTTCACAAACATGAGTTCAATTATGTTCTCCGCGGGCTTGTCCTCAACATCAAACTCCCATTTTGGAAACATTTCACCAATGTCCTTCTGAACAAAGTTGATCATCCTAGTCTGCAGTAAATAGAAGATATGAACTTAGATATTTGACGGATTAAGAAAGATGGAAAGAAAATACTTCGCAGACGACTTATAATTAAGTCATCTGGAAAGTCTTCCAGCTGGACAGCTTAGTAGACGACTTATAATTAAGTCGTCAGGAAAGTCTTCCAGCTGGAAGACTTAGTAGAAGACTTATAATTAAGTAGTCTGAATAGTCTTCCCAGACGACTTAATTATAAGTCTTCTACTAAGTCATCCAGCAGGAAGACTTTTCAAACGACTTAATTATAAGTCTTCTACTAAGTCGTCCAGTTGGAAGACTTATCAGACGACTTAATTATAAGTCTTCTGCGAAGTCGTCCATATTGAAGTAAATACCTGACTGAGGATAGCCTCTTTAAACTGT
>NW_013617518.1:0-4357 GCF_000695525.1 Brassica oleracea var. oleracea | reverse complement strand
TCTTCCCCTAATGTATGTATCCTACGGGGGAGTTCTGGTATATCCACTTTTTTTCCTGCAAAACAATCAAAGACAACCATCTCAAATAATCAAAGACTTATAATTAAGTCAACCATCTCAAAACAATCAAAGACTTATAATTAAGTCGTCTGGCAAGTTTTCCAACTGAAAGACTTCCGGTAGAACATTTTAAAGCAGACCTGAAAATTCGGAGAAGATATAGTCGCCTTCGACATAGCTGTTATATATCTACAAAAATAGACGTGAAAAAAGAACGAGTGTATAAATTGATAGAGACAACATTTTATGTTCATCTTTTCCTCAATCAATCACTCGACAGTAAGAGATATAACTTACCGGCGGCGGAGTTCAACGAGACGCCTCTGAGAGAATGTGCGCTAGAGTTTCCTCTCAGATCTTATATAGGGGAAGCGGCTGTGAGAACGGCGGAGAGAACGACGGTGATAACGGCAGAGAGATAACCGGCGGTCAGAACGATGGATTAGAGAGAATTGACGGAAATCGCCTTCGAAATCGCCTTTGAGAGAAACAACATTAGGGTTTTCTGAATTTCGCGAAACAGTGAATAAAAAAAATACCTTATATATGTCCGGTAAATAATCCGGTTAGGTTTAAAAGTACATTGAAAAATTAAAGGTTCGGTCCGGTTTGGACGACTTACTAGTAAGTTGTCTGTTGAATACTGTAAATCAGACGACTTACTAGTAAGTGGTCCCAGACCCTAAATTTAACCCCTAAACTAAATTGACTATATTAACTAACTAACCACGTTATAAACCTTTAGTTATATTTAAATAGTGTTTACTATACACATAAATAAACACACTTAGGTAAATTTTAAAGTTTTCAAAAAAACATTTATGCATTTCTAAATCTAACCCTAAGAGCACATACAATACTACAACATATGTTGGCAAAACCTACACCAAAGAATATCATGACTCACTACTTTCACTCATCTATGTTGAAAACAATTAACTTTTGTTATATCTTAATTTATATCTCTTAAAACATATGTTAATTACATGATTTCAATTTTTCACTAATCAAAATATTTTTTACAAAAATTTTAAATTATTTCTTAGTAGAACTAGTCCAGACGACTTACGGGGGTTAGAAACGTAAAACAATTTCTGTTTTTTTGTTTGTTCACAAGGGGCTGATTGTAATTTCAATAGCCTTTTAGGTTTGTTTTGCATTTGATTCAAGTTTGGGTTTACTTTTGCATTTGAAATCAAGTTGTGAGTCATATTTGGCAATTTTCTCAATAATATTAGCCAATTTTATATATTTGTCTTGTTACATTTTATTTCCGATAGAATAAATAATGTAAATATCCGTAAAATACTTATTTATAAATAATTTTTTATTGTACATAATAATGTTCCAGTTGGTGATGTTAATTGATTATTTACATGTGTTTTAAACATTTTTAGTTCTTAGGATTAAATAGTTAGGTATTAGATGCTATTTTTAAGATAAAATATTTCACATTAATTTAAAAAAATTTTAATTTATAAAATATTTTACGATAAAATATTCCACATTAATTTAAAATATTTTAAATTATATCATATTTGGTTCGTTAAGATTTTATATTATTTATTTTGTAATAGAACATTTAATTTTCTACTATGAAATAGTTTTATAAAAGCTATATTTGTGTTTCAAATATTCTATTAAAGATTTTAATTAAAATATTGATATTATTTTTTATATTTGATAGTATATATATGAACAGAATTTCGTTGTTCATTTTTTATTTTAGGTTTTCTAATACTTAATTATTTATCTACTATATGGTTAGTCAAGAATATATTGGAACAATACTTAGGTTCACCCCTATTGTGAATGGTTAAATTTACCCCACTTTTCATAACCAACCAAAGCGCCATGTAAGATTTATTAAAAATGGTAATAAAATTAAAAAGAAAATATCTGAAAAAAAATAACACTGACATTAACGCATCTGTAAAACTCTAAACTCTAAAAACCTAAACTATAAAACCGTAAACCCAAAATCTTAAACCCTAAACCCAAAACTTTAAACCATAAACCCCAATCCTAAAATCTAAACCTTAGGGTTTAGGATTTAGAATTTATGGTTTAGGATTGATGGTTAAGGTTTAGGATTTAGGGTTTATTGTTTTAGATTTAAGGTTTAGAGTTTAGGTTTTTAGAGTTTAGAGTTTTGCAGACGGCGTTAATGTTGGTATTGTTTTCTTCAGCAATTTTTTTTTAATTTTATTTCTTTTTTTAACTAATCCTACATGTCACTTTTGTTGGTTATGAAAAATGAGGTGAATTTAACCATTTACCATAGGAGTGAACCTAAGTATTGTTCTATAGATTGTATACAAAAAATTGATTTTTTTTAATTTGATAACAATAAAATACTTTAAATTTGGAATGTCCTTGATATTAAGAATATTTTGTCGAGTTAATTTTAAGCTTTAGACATTTTCTGTTTAAAATAGAATTAGGACATACGTTTATTAACCGTAAAAAACAAAAGAAACTTAAAAATAGGTTCATTAAATATATCAGTGGCATCGGAGTGTAAATAACTTGCAAAACTAAGAGATATTTTTATTTTGTACTTCTCTTTTAATAGATTAGATGTGTATTGTATGAGGAATTGAGCCTAAGATGAATCCCTTAAAATCTTTATTTTTCATACAATATACATTCCATGTGCGTGCGGCTCTAAAACACATATGTAATAATTTTGCAAAAATTTTAGATTTTAGGGAAATTGTCTAAACTACCACTTCTTTAGTACCATTTTTCATATTCACGTTGACTCTCTCTACCATTAAAATCTAAAGAGAAGAAGACCATTATGCCATTAAATAATTAAACATACCTAATCTATTTTTTTCCACTAGATCTGTAAATCCAACGAGACCAACGACGCTCCGGTGAACGCTGACAAGCTTCGGTGAACAGCGACAAGCTTCGGTGAACAGCGACAAGCTCCGGTGAACACAATGGAAAAACTCGAGATGTTTTGTGTCAGTGGATTCGAATTCTGAGTTCAAGAACGTAAATTCATTCAACTAAATCTATGTAAAGCCCCAAATCTTATTGATGTGTTTGAAATTTGAAGTGCAATTTTTGAGTTAAATTATAGTGAATTTTGTTTTTGGAACTGAGTGCTGATGCGTAGTAATAATATGTGACTGGCTTGAATTCATATTTTGAAGATCGAGGAGCTTGGTAAGCTGTTTGAAGAAGCAACAGAGACTCTGAACAAGAACGTAGTTTGTGCAATCAAAGAATTACAGATTTATAAAGCTCTATAATAGTTGCAGAATTGGCTTCTTAACACCATCTTCTCTCTCATCTTCTTCAGACATCTCTCATACTAAAACAATCATATATCTCTCCTAGGATTTGCAGAGTTGAAGAAGTTAGTTAGACATCTAAGTGAGTTTGACTGCAATCGTTTTTTACGGAAGAGTGCGATATGGAGAAGCTTTGATGTTCTCAGATTATGTTAGTAATGTCAATTTTTTGTTGAGAACAAGAAATTATCTCTTATGTTTAGATGAGAGCCGTATATATCTCTAATGTCTTTCTCTTTCCATGAAATGACCTGTTATTTTGTGGCTAAGTAATTGAGATTACTCCTTTTTACCACCTTTTGTTTCTTGTAATAGAAATTAAGTTTTGTTAGGCTGACGTTGAATAGTCTAGATTTTGTGCCAATACTCATATGACCAAATGGATTACATGAAGGGAAATTTATAGGACAGAGAAAACAAGAAGGGAAATAGTACATTGTATCCAGAATTCAAGTAATGACACATGTTATTCTGATGTTCTTATTATGCTTTCAGTGTCTAAACTATGAAGGTAAGTAAGGAGTCCATATCAATTCGTTGGTGCTAGGATTGGTTACATCTTATGTCATGTTTTTATGTATTGAATTATATTTGGTTGATAGGAATTTCTGAAATTTTATAACGATCGTTATAAAATTATGAACTTTGGACCATCAATTTTTGTTCATTTGGATTTTTGTTACAGTGTTTATTTGTTTCGGTTTATAAAACTAAAAAGAACTTAGTTTTACAAGTCCAAACTCTGTTGTAGCTAGATTCCAATGATTTAAAAAGCTTTATAAATTAGTTTATAAATATTTATAATTAACTTATAGACTCCAACAGATATTTTATAAAATATTATAAATCAATTTATAAACCATTATGAATCAATTGAATCAACTTATACACTCATGTAAATGAAAATATAATCTCTTATAACACTACAAGAAAACAGCGGTATTCTGACGGACATTCCGACTGCAAATGAAATCCTCGGAATATACCGA
>NW_013617517.1:49254-52930 GCF_000695525.1 Brassica oleracea var. oleracea | reverse complement strand
TAGCAAGTCCTACCAATGATTCTAGAGTGGTGATCAAGATGTTCAAACGCACCATCTTTCCAAGGTTTGGAGTTCCAAGAGTTGTCATCATTGATGGAGGCTCCCACTTCATCAACAAACTGTTTGAAAGTCTTCTCAAGAAGAATGGTGTGAAGCTTAAGGTTGCAACTCCCTACCATCCTCAGACAAGTGGTCAAGTTGAGATCTCCAACAGAGAAATCAAGTCTATTTTGGAGAAAACTATGGGGACTACAAGGAAAGACTGGTCTATCAAGCTAGATGATGCACTTTGGGCTTATAGGACAGCTTACAAGACCCCTTTAGGAACCACACCTTTCAACCTTGTGTATGCAAAGACTTGTCACCTACCAGTTGAGCTTGAATACAAGGCATTATGGGCTGTTAAGTTACTGAAATTTGACATCAAGAGTGCCAAGGAGAAGTGACTTCTCCAACTCAATGGGCTTGATGAGATTAGACTGGATGCTTTTGAGAACTCAAAGATTTACTAGGAGAAAACCAAAGCTTTTCATGACAAAAAGATCTTGAAGAGAGAGTTCAGTGCTGGAGATCAAGTGCTTCTCTACAACTCTAGACTGAAGTTGTTTCCCGGGAAGCTCAAGTCAAGATGGTCCTGTCCTTTCAAGATCAAGGAAGTTAGGCCATATGGGGCAGTTGTGCTATGGGACAGGAATGGTGGAGACTTCACAGTCAATGGACATGGGATTTCTTGTACATGGTTTATCCTTGTACATGGGATTTCTATCCTTGTACAGGAATGTCTATCCTTGTACATGGGATTTCCTCCCAAGTGATAGACATGGGATTTCCTCCCAACAAGCTCACTTGGGAGGAAATCCCATTTCCCTCATTCCTCTTTCACAAAACATCAAAACCTCCCTAGCCAAATCATCCCATTACTCACTCAATTCTTCACCAAATCAACTCATTCTTCTTCCTAAATCTTAAATTTTATAAATAAGGGATAAGAACTTAAAGGTGTCTGGTTCGTACAATGACAGTACTCGAACCCGTTACGGCTTCTCTAATTTATTATCTGCAACTAATCTAACAAATGCCCATGTTGTAAAAATCGGCCGCCTAGACGCTACACGTCACTTTTCCGCCTCGATTTATGCCAAATCGGTTTAAAAAATCGGGTATCCGATCCTAAATGACCGCCTAGCCGCCTAAATGACCGCCTAGCCGCCTAATCGATTTTTTTATTTTTTTTTATATATTTTTTAATTTTTTTTAATTTTTTTTAATTTTTTTTTTAGTTTTAATAATATTTTTATTTGTTTATTTGATCTAAAATTTTATAAATATCATTTATATTCATAATTTTGATGAAAATTACACTATATTAAGTTTATATATTCTATTTGTGTGTTTTATACAATCTTAAACATGAAAATGTATTAATGTTATACACAATTAAAGATTAACATGTTTTATAACATAGTAAACCATCTAAAAATTCCGCCCCGCATAATTTCCGATTAATCCCCGATTTTCTCTTTAGGCGCTAGGCCCAACCCGACCGCCCGACTGGCGCCTACCGCGTTCCGGAACAGGGGTATCAATAAGTTCAATTTCGTAGGTCTCATGAACCCTAGAAATTTGAACTCGAAATTTGATCTTTTTCTTGCTAGATTCTTGTGAAAAAGACTAGGGAAAGCTTATATATCATGTTGGGTTGGTAATTACATGGTGAAATTGAGTTGAAATTGAACTTTGAAAATTAGGGTTCATGAGAATTGGGGATTTTTTTGGAATTGGTATAATCATATGTGATTTTGGCTAGGTTTAGTTAGCTAGAGTGTTTGAGAACCTAACTAGATAACTATCCACTTGAAGAACTCGTTTGATGTTTAAATTTGCTTAAAAGCCTTATTCTTTGCGTATGATCATCTCTTGTAGCTTTCTATAAATAACTTGTGTGCGTTGTGATAATTAGCTTTAGCTAACTGATTAAGTTGCTTTCTTCCATTTGCTTATTTTTTTTCCAAGGTTTGAAAATTTCAGGTACAAATGGGGAGACATGGCCAACAAAAAATGGAAGCTGAGAAACAAGAGCTTGCAAGGCAAGAGACTGCTAGACATGGGAAACCTCTAACCTCCGTCTCTACAACGGGAGGAACTTCTAGGCAGAAAATCCTGGCAGCGAAGAAGAGAGAAGGTAAGCAAGTTGCCACTGTTGAGAGTGTGAATGCTGGTGGTAGAAGGTCAGCCCATTCCAAAAGGTCAAAGGAACCGAAAGGCAAGGGGATAGCTCTTCCCCAAGAGGAGGAGAATGAAGACATCACTGAAGAAGACCAAGCTCCGCACAAGAGAGCCAAAGTGTCTAAGGGGAAGAAGGTCGACACTGAGAGGGATAGAACCAAGACACCAACTGAAGATGAGCTATATGGGTATTTGAAGAATGGTGTATTGTGGCCTCCAACTCGATTTGCAGATATCAAGATCATGGAAGAGTTGGAGATAGGTGACGACATCAAGCAAATGTTGGAGCACATGAACATGCAAAGCTTCTTCACTATGGCCTATCATACCTATGAAGATGAGTCTTGTCAGTCCTTATCATCATTGGTGGCTACTTTTCACACAACCAAACATGTGAGGCAAGGATGGGGAAAAATCAAGTTCAAGGTCCATGGGAAGGTTTACAACATGACCTTCAAGGAGATTGGACAAGCGCTTGGTCTTCAGGATTTGGAGGAATCCATCCCTATCCTATATAATGCCCCTAGGGAAGAGAGCATTGCTAGAATGGTTTGGAAGGTGTTGGCGGGGAAGACTCGCAAGCCAAGCCGTGACAAGAATGCTTCCATTCGCCACCCTTCAGTGTGCTATCTCCACCGGTTAATTGTCCACACCATCTTTCCAAGAAAGGAACCATGCACTATTAATGATGAGGAGCTACAACTTCTTCACCAAACCGTTCAGCATTATGCTCATCCTTCTCAGTTGCCTTTTGTCGATACTGATTTCTACAAGAACTTTGGAATGGTGGGATTCTTTGTGAAGCGCCTCGTCCACTACAAGGAATGGGCTTGGACAACAAGTGACTCAGAGCCTCAGGTTGGCATTGGTGGTTTGATAACCCCATTGCTTCAGTTCAAGGATATACCCTTAAAAGATTATCCAACTGGTCCCGCCTTCTTAGACGCAAGCTACTTGAAGAAAGCTCAGTACTTCAGTGGAAGGTTGGAAGGTTCAATGGAACTTGCGTCTACTCTTACATACAGTCTACACGGGAGGTTGAAGTGCTTCTCCCAAACACCGCCCTAACAAGCTTAACTAGGCCTGGAGCTATTAGCTTTGATATTGGGAGCGAGCACTTCCTTGGACCCCATGGTCCTCTAGGCCCCATGAGATCTCCCAGGAGGAAGAAGACAACAGATAAATGTGGTGTGTTCCCAGAAGACGCTTCCGGTCTAAACTCCGAGCTCCTCTATGGTCCTCCTCGTTACCACTTTGAGCAGCATCCGAGAGCTCTTCCCCATGGACCCCTTCGCCAAGCTCATGAGCATATCCGCAACCTCCAACAATGGAACAAGGTTCAGGACAGAATACTCTTCAAGCTCAAAGACAAGTGTAAGGCGTTGAGTAAGACTGTGAAGAGGCAAGCAGAAGCTTCAGCTCAGTTCATGAAGAAGGTAGCTGATATACT
>NW_013617517.1:48249-49182 GCF_000695525.1 Brassica oleracea var. oleracea | reverse complement strand
GTCCTTTAGCACTCAGACTTCCCGCCACCAAGAAAGAGCTGCTCCGCCAGAAGAGAAACCCACCAGCTCAACCATTCGATTCAGGAAACAAATCTCCATCACTTGCCTCTACATATGAGGAAGCTGACACCGAGGATGAGGCATCGGCCTCTTCCCACGCTTCATAGAGAGGTACTCCACACCTCCCATTGTATATATCAGTTTTTCTTCGCATTTATCTCTCTTTTTGATATCTCCTTCAACTTCCTAACACAGAGACTGTGTGAACTAAGTTTGGGGGAGGTATCAAGTATTTGATCATGTTTTTTTTGATGAATTGAATCTCATGCATTGCATTGTACATACATATATGCATAGAAAAAACCAAAAAAAAATTGAAAAATTTGAAAAACACAAAAAGAAACATGTAGTTGCATCACTTGCACTTTTAGGATTGAGTCTAGAGCATATAGGTTGCATTCACTTGCCTTGGGAACAATGATTTAAAATGCCTTGCAAAGAACCCTTGTCTAGAACTCAAAATGACATCCTAGTTAAACATATCAAGTAGCTTAAGCATCTCTTGAAAACCTTGCACGCTTCGAGCCTTGAAAACTCTTCTTGAAACTTGTTTGCTTGCTTGATGTTGGCATTGTTCTTGAGATCAGCTCCATCCCGAACTTGGCTTGAATGAACTTAATCTCTCTTGCATATGGGCATTTGCATACTTGATCATGAATCTCATACATATTTGGGTTATCTTATTCCTTTATATACCAATCTTTGTTAACCCAAATGGCACTCCATACCCTACAACCCTAGCCATTCTTTGAGACCAAACATTTAATTGCATGAGTGAGGCCTCTTTTGATAGTTTGTCATGTACAAAATCTTGAGAGTATTGGAGGCGACATAGGTTTATTCTCATCTCTTGCTAGCACAATGAGTTAGCAT
>NW_013617517.1:47568-47802 GCF_000695525.1 Brassica oleracea var. oleracea | reverse complement strand
GTTAAGTTGAGTACTAGGAAGTGTTACTTTTGGCTATGAGTTCCCACTTCAAACCTCTTTCCCTTATGAGTTCTCGCAAAGTCACTTGAGGACAAGTAAAGAACAAGTTTGGGGGAGTTGATATCTTGCATATTTGCATTGTTTTAAGCTTCCATTTTGTGCATAATGATCATATAGATTAGGAGTTTAGCATCTTTAGGATCCATTTTGCATTCATATGTTCAGGTAATGGAG
>NW_013617517.1:38267-47436 GCF_000695525.1 Brassica oleracea var. oleracea | reverse complement strand
GCGGGAAGGATCACGCGGGGTCGACTACCCGCTCGCACGAGCTAGAAGAATCATTGAGGTCCTACGCGGGGAAGGTGACGCGGGTGATCCCCATCTTCCCCTACCCGCGTTGCCGAAGACTTTGTTTGAGGAGTCACGCGGGTAAAGCAGCGCGGGATCACTCACCCGCTCGCACGAAGAAGGAGTATCGTCGAAGGTCCAACGCGGGGAGGATGACGCGGGTTGGTGCCAATCGTCTCAACCCGCATCGACGCGTTATCTTAGTCGAAATTTTAATGTTTTTAATGGCTTTTAAGACTTTTTAATGGAAACCATTACGTTTTCCAAAGACATATAAATACTCTTGTAATTCTAAAGTTAGGATCTTATCTTGTTTTCTATCTAATAACAAAGAATTTTTAGGTGAAAGATCTTATCTTGATCATTTTCTCTTGTGATTTGCTTGATAAATTTGATCACTAATCATGATTAGCACCAAATCATAATTGATTCTTGGGCTCATCATGGAGAGTAGTGAGTAATCATCTTTGGATTCATGGGTGAGGGAGACTAAGGGTGATTAAGCTAGATCTAAGGTGTTTTAGTATATATCTATCTTGTTCCTTGCTAGTAGAGTGCTTTTAATGCAATTTTAGAGTTGGCCTCTCTAAAGTTGAGCTCTAGGCATTTCACACCTGAAAGGTGTTTAATGAAATGTATGAACCAACTCTCCTAAGCTTTTAACATTATTTACCAAAGAGATTTGTTGTTAAAGGTGTTAAGATGGCTAGTAGACTTGAGATTAATGATTCCTTAGATAACATTCAACCAAAGAGATTTGATGCTTGAGTTATCTTAGTAAATGAGCATTCATCTAGAGATATAGTTTGTTTAGGATGGTGTCTAGGTCTAAGGTAGATAGATTGGTTGAAAGTTAACACTTTTAGATTGAAACTTGATCACCCAAGGTCAATTCCTTTAGCCCATGAGTTCTCTTATCTCATAACAAAGAAAACTTTGTCCTTTATTGCTTTTCAATAGCATTCTAATTCAAAAATCATCTCACCAATTGATAACACTTAGATTAAGCATGGTCTTGCATTCTCTTTGCTTTAGAATCACTTAGAACTGGTTTGACATCCTTTATTCTACAACATTTGATTATGAGCCTTGAAACTCCTATCATCAAGAATTAAAAAACAAAATTATTCCTTGTTAAATTTGAAAAGGAACAATCATTCTTTTTCATTCTTGCTATTTTATTCCCGTACATTTTCTTTTTATTCGTTACTCTTGTTTTCCGAATGGTCACAAGTCACTAGTCAGACCATCAGTGTTTGTCATGCATTAATCTTCGTGTATTATTTGATATACATTCATATAACGGGTGATGTCGACATAGCGGTCAAGGCGTGAAGCTTACATGCTCTATCTTATGTTGTATAATGTGTAACCAATCCTTTTGCTTCTACATGCATTCCTCTAACATGCAAGTTGCAATTTTGATAAAATAATATCCATCCAGCTCAAGCGTATTCATTTTATATTTCGAAAATCACAACATTAACAGAAAGTGGATGGATGATTAATGGTGTTTTTGGGTTAGATTTAGTGAATTATTCATGAAGAACGTCGCGTAAATTATCGCTATTGTATTTTTTTTTTTAAATATGACTGCCAAGTGCTAAGTCATTACAACTATACTTTTTTGGTTATCAATCATGCCTATTTAACGGATGTAATTACTCTTCTTAATTGTTTCGTCTACGCTAGAAAACTGCAGTGACGCAAAAATACGTGGCACAACTTATAAATTTAATTTTTGTTGAAAAAATCAGAGCTGATCTAGTCAGATTAGCCCATCACTAGGAGTGTAATGATGTTGATCATACTCCAATCGTCATGAACCATTCTTAGTTTTAATTTTTGTTGTTATGATTTATGAATTTGGAGTTTTTGAACGGTCGTAATGCCCTTACGACTTTAGTTTATTTAATAGTTTCTTTAGCCTACATAAAAACAGTAAACTAGTTTAGTAATCAACGTGTTATAAAAGCCTGACGGACGAGATTTGTCTCTCTATTTGAGATCATGTGAAAATATAGAAGAACAAATTGTTGCCCCAACAAGAAAAGACGCTATGCTGCTTCTAGGATTGAACACGCACTACAACAAAAGCATAGCAAATTCTAATCAAATTTCTGACCAGGTCAAAAATATTTCTGACCATAAATGACCATTTAATGAAAATAAAAATAAGTGGACAAAAGGTGGTCCGAAATCACGGACAAACAAAACTGATTAAAAGGTAGTCAGTAATTCGTGACCAATTTTTAATCACTTTAAAATCGTCAGAACAGTGGTCAGAAACTGGTCAAAATATCTGATTTTTCTTTCGGTTGAAAACTAGCCGTATGTAATCTGTATAATTCATCTGATTCATTTGTAAACATCACACTGAAAATGTCTACATATTTTTATTTTCGTAAATGGATGTACAATCAGTGGGATTCAAATGAACAAATTTCAAAAAAGTTTACGGAAAGGCTTAAAGAATAGAGCAAATTGGGTCAAAACCCATAAAAGAACTTCAAATTAAGTAAGTACCAAGAATAGTACGGAAACCGAAAACTTGTGGGAAATGGAATATGGTTGATGATGAAAATGTTCTCACCACTTGCGATTTCGACTTCCGCGAGCATAGGGATGTAGGGTTTATAGGTGTATCAGAATTATTAAGATTTTCCATAGATTATGTGTAGATATTATTTAGATATCAAAAGATATTATTTAGATATCAAAAGATATTATTAGATTTCATCGGTAAACAACTTAAACAGTGGTATTAGTGATAACTTCTCGTTCACATAATTTCTGACTCAAACGGCGCAAACCAAATACGAATCAACCCCAAAAGATTTGCCTCACCCCGTAACAATGGAGCTGTTCCAGATAATTAACATATACAACTTCGCCGGCTACTACCAAAGTTACACAAGTAATATCATTTAGATAAAGATAATTAACATATACAATTTAGCCGGCTACTACCAAAGTTACACAAGAAATAACATTTAGAGAAAGATATTTAGCTATTTTTGAAACTTACAATGGTGTTTTTATTTTGTCAAGGAGAATGGAGAACTTAGTTGAGTAGTCAATGCTACTTCTTGGGTTGTTTGACTGAGAAACCGTTTGTCACATTCATAATTTCCTAGTAGAGACTTGGGGTTTTTTTTCTGCCGTTTACTCTTCCTACAACCGAGACCAAACTCCTCGGTCTCAGGTTGAATGTCGTCACTTCCAGCAACACCACCTCCCTCGTCTCCCCCACTAATACATGCACTAACGACCTTGTCCACCACCGCACGTTCCTGCAGCATCGGTGTTGCGGGCATGTCCAAGGCTGTTAAATTTCTTCACGGCGTTATCCTCATCCAAATTGTCATCCTCAGATGAGCTCCCGTCTTGAACCACCTCAGCATGACTAATTGTAGTGCTAACACGAATCCTTTCATGTCACAGAAGACCTAAACCCTAAATCCTAAACCCTAAACCCTACAACTAATCCTTAAACCCTAAATCATAAACCATAAACCATATACCCTCGCCCCTTGTGTTGCTACATGGACGCCCTCATATCTAATAAATATAGTTTACGGATAATGTTTATGGTAGCTCGACCAATACTTATATTGCCCAGCTAGTTCCATAAACTCGACATGTAAAAAAGTAAACCCAATACCGTTAACCATAAACCCTAAACTCTGAACTGTAAACTCTCAACATACAACCCTATACCCTTCATTTTACAACCTTATGTTCCAAATTATATACCTAAACCATAAACCCTAAACCCAAACCCAAACCCTAAACACTAAACCCTAAAGCCTAAATCCTTAACCTTAAACCATAAACCCTACAAGTAATCCCTAAACCCTAAATCATAAAGCATAAATCATATACCCTCGCCCCTTATGTTGCTAACATGAACGCCGTCATATCTAATAGAAATATTTTACGGATAATGTTTATGGTAGCTCGACCAATACTTATATTGGCCAGGTAGTTCCATAAACTCGACATGTAAAAGTAAACTCGATACCGTTAACCATAAATCCTAAACCATGAACCGTAAACCCTGAACATACAACCCTATACCCTTTATTTTACCACCTTATGCTCAAAATTATATACCTAAACCCTAAACCTTAAACCCTAAACCCTCAACCCTACAACTAATCCCTAAACCCTAAATCATAAAGAATAAATCATATACCCTTGCCCCTTATGTTGCTAACATGGACACCCTCATATCTAATAAATATATTTTATGGATAATGTTTTATTGTAGTCCGACTAATACTTATATTGGCCAGCTAGTTCCATAAGCTCGACATGTAAAAGTAAACTCAATACCGTTAACCATAAACCCTAAACCCTGAACCGTAAACCCTCAACATATAACCCTATACCATTCATTTTACAACCTTATGTTGAAAATTATATACCCTAAACCCTAAGCCCTAATCCCTAAACCCTAAACCCTAAATCCTAAACCGTAAATCATATACTCTTGCCGCCCTCGTATCTAATAAATATATTGTAAGGATAATGTTTATGGTAGCTCGACCGATATTTATATTGGCCAGCTAGTTCCATAAACTCGACATGTAAAAGTAAGCCCTAAACCCTAAACCCTAAACCCTAAACCATAAACCCTAAACCCTGAACCGTAAACCCTCAACATACAACCCTATACCCTTCATTTTACAACTTTATGCTGAAAATTATATACCTAAACACTAAACCCTAAACACTAAAACCCTAAACCGTAAACCGTAAACAGTAAACTGTAAACCCTAAACACTAAACCGTGAACCTTAAACCGTAAACTGTAAACCGTAAACCCTTAAAAATATACCCTCGCACATTATGTGGATAACAAGGACGCCCTTATATGTAATAAATATATTGTTTGGATAATGATAATGGTAGTTGTACCAATACTTATATTGCCCAACTATTTCCATAAACTCACATTTTCAACGTAAACCAGTACCCTTAGCCATAAAATATATTGTACGAGTAACATATATGTCCTCATAGTTAATAAAAAGACTGCAAGGTTAAACTAGACGATAGTCTTGCCAATACTCAGGGCCGGGCCTGAATAGAGGCAGGTAAAGCATCTGTTTTAGGGCCGGACTATAATTATTAATTTTAGGGGCCAAAAGATACATAAGATGGTCTTTGGTCTAGCGGAAATGATGCATTATATTATCTAATGGGGCTGGTTCGAATCTCCTCTCTACACTTTTCAGTGTTTTTCATGTTTTTTTTTAAAGTAAAGGGCCAAAAAAAAATATTTTGCTTCTGGGCCGGTAATTCTCAGGCCCGGCCCTGCCAATACTAATATTGGTTAGCTATTTTCATTGACTCTACATGGACACAGATTCCGTTATATGCACAGATTATTGTCTAAAACCCTTATTGAACGGGTATCGGGAGTAGTGGCGATGTACATATAATAATAGCAGGGCATCACTTATTTAGTAGTTATTTTGTCAACATCTAAAACGTAAAATGCAACAATTTGTTGACCCGGTTTCCTGGAACGTTGGACATTCAACCATATTCGACGGCAAGCTATTTAGTTGCAATATACCAAAAATTTCTCTGCTTTGATTTTTGGAAATGTAGAGTGATTGTTAACTTGAGGAAGCACAAATGTTGTTGAATCTACATTACTTTAAAAAACAAAACATCGACACATATTACTTCCCAACTTGAACAACAACAACACGCCGGGAACAGAAAACAACAACCTTGTTCGAATTAAAAGACATTAGAAAGAAGTTGAAAAATAAATTTACCACCAATTCGCTCTTAATTCGTCGACATGGTTATGATGA
The DNA here is from genome assembly GCF_000695525.1 of Brassica oleracea var. oleracea. NCBI lineage: Eukaryota > Viridiplantae > Streptophyta > Magnoliopsida > Brassicales > Brassicaceae > Brassica > Brassica oleracea. The sequence goes on along the minus strand of NW_013617517.1, from coordinate 41,542 downwards.
TAGCGGTTGCGGCTAGAAACCCTCCCCACGAAATAAGAAGCACTTGTCGTAACATTCTCTCTCTCTCTCTCTCGCCTTCAACACCTCTGTCTGTAACTGATGGTACTCCTCCAAAGTGTCTTCCCCTGCCTCAGTAATCTAGAAATTGTCGCCGGACACTGTCGGAAGTGAGGACCTTTGTTGGTGGAGAACCCTAATATGTGATTGCAGTTTTTTGATTTCACTTCGCTGGCGGTCGATCTGCTCTCGAGCCTCTAGCAGGCTAGTCTTCTGCCAGCCATGGGGGTCCTCTTCGTCAAACTAAGAGGAGAATCCGTGAACAGTGCATCTGAAAAATCAGCCGCAAATCTTCACCCCTCACGGTTTTCTTCTTCAGCATATGGATTACGGACGCCACTGGAACTTCTTTCAGAGTCCCAAATAGTTCTCCCCAGTATGGTTTCTCGGTTATGTTCCGGTTGGCCAATCTTTTCTTCGACCGTTTCTTGAATTTTCCACAATTGAGCCCTGTTACTAATGCAAACTCTGGAAGAGAAAACCTAATTGGTTTACCCGCAAATACGAACCAGACCTCATGCTTCTTCGCAACTTCCAACTGTCTTGAGATGATATAGCGACCAAATTGACCAGAGAATGAAGGCTTATCAGCAAGCTCTACAAATTTACCGAAAGGAGAAGCCCGTATTTTCTTGATTTCTTCGGGTTCAAGCGCGTTTAGAATTTGCCTGATACCAAATGGTTTGTGATAAGGTGTGACCCTCACCCCTGTTGGCTTTTTGCCAGCCTTGAATATTCTCTCTGGTATAGTACACAACAGAGCTGTCAACCTCTCCTTCTCCATTATAACTACACAGAGTTGTTTTCTAGGGTTTTTGATTTGCAATTGGGATTTTTTTCTTTTTCTGTAAGTGAGAGATGAAGAGAAATGGGGAGATAGATAGAGAGTCTATGTAATAGATTACTCCCTTCCTTGTTCGTCTCTGACACAAGAAGATTTTCATATAAGTGAACAATGACTATAAAATCTTTCCGAATCCACGTCAAAGATCTCAGAATCGCCCCCATAAGATTTTGGCTCCAGAACAGTTACTTTACATGGAAGGCTTATAAATGTCTTAAACATTTGACGAAAGTTTCCAAACAGTGTCATTTGGCAGGTTGCTAAATACGCTATACTTCGTTGGTGTATCTCCTAATTTCTCTAAAGAATATGCTATTTGCCGAAAATTAAGATATTACTTTAAGAGAAGGTAAGATGTTTTGTTCTTGTATTGTTGCAATAATAGTAGAACCATCCCTATATAAAGAGTATGTAGTCATTTGTATAATATGAATTCACGCCTAATTATAAAATCTGGTATTTTTATGAGAAAGTTGATATAAGTAGTACTAGTGAATATATGTTGGTTAGTTTAGAGGAACCTAGAATGATAGTACAATCTAGTGATATAGTGCAAATGGTAAATGATGTGTTTCCTGAAATTGAAGACAGAAATAGAGCTGAGGAACCAGATTTAGAAACGAGAAGATTTTTTGATATGTTGGATGTATATGAGAGTTGTAGAAAAGATCATTCTCTTTAATCGACTACAACTAGGATGACGACTATATAATCAAATTTTAATTTGGCAGAAGATTGTGTGGATGTAATTGCTGATTTTGTGAAAGATTATCTGTCCAAAGATAATATGTGTCCAACTTCATACTACGGAGTAGATAAACTTATTTTCAGTTTAGGTTTGCCATTTCAGATGATTGACGTACATATGCATTACTTGGCATGTCAATTTTGTGGCAAATTAACCATGGTTTAAGATTGGAAGAATTCGGCTTCCATATAAATGTATGTGGTATTTGCCATTTGTAGATAGGCTTAAAAGGCTGTATCAATTTGAAGCACATCAAATGCTATGAGATGACATAAAAACACTCAAATGAAGAAAATTGAGCATCCTTCGGATGTAAAGACATAAAAGCACTTTCAATCAGTTTATGAGGTATTTGCATCATAAAGCATAAATGTCTATCTCGAACTATGGATTGATGGTTTCAACATATTTGAAAACATAGAAAAAATATATTCATAATGGTCTGTAATGTCACACTTTAAAATTTTCCCTTTTCTCATGTACATGAAAGGAGAGTTTCTATTTTTCATCATACTTGTTTTTTGTCCACAACATCCCAAACCATCTCTTATGTGTTCGTACAGTCACTTATTTATGAATTTCAAGAGTTTTAAAAAAGCAATGAGTAGCAAAAACCGTACGATTTTAAATTTGTTAGAGCAAGAGCATTAGTGAACCCCCCCTTGGAATTCATAAGGATTTTTTAATATTTTTTGGTGGGTCCATGAATAGTCATGAACCTGTATCTATTGTTTTCTGCATTAGTGAATCTGAAGAAAGAGTTCATAGAAATAAAATAATAATATTTATATTAAAAAAAATCAAATTATTGAGAATACATGAATAAAATATTAAAATATATTATAAATATTTTAAAACTTTTTATTCAATACATTAAGAGTAGATTACATAAATCGAGAACATACAAACATACAAACATTATTCATCTTCATTACCAAACTTTTGCCATATATTTTCCATTAAATCAGCTTTCAAACGATCATGCTTCTCTGTATCTCGAACTTCTCTGCGAATGCCTAACATATCACCGACATGGATACTTTCTCTCCTTTTCACCCTCGAACTTCTGCTTGACTCTCCTGACTCGAACTCAGATGTATCAATTTGAGCGTATCCGTGTCGTTCGTTCTCTGCTATCATATTGTGCAATATGACATCGAGTAATCGTTGAAGATCCTCAGGTGTAGGTATTCGTAGATACTCATCTCCAAACATTGTATTATTGCATTAGTGAAATTTTCCAAACATAAATGTGATGTACTGTCACCAAGTCGGAGATATTCGTCATATGTATCTCCCGATTGACCATATGCCAGCATACGTATAGTTGACGTACACTTTTGAAGTGCAGATAGCCCGTTCCTTCCGCAAGCATTTCGTATTTGCTGAAAGTATGGAACTTCATTACTTATACGTTCGACAATGCGAAGGAACAATGGCTTGTTCATTCGAAAACGCCTCCTAAACATTTTCGGTGGGTATGTAGGATTTTTCTTGAAATAATTGTTCCATAGTTGATTGTGTCCTTGTTCCCGATCTCTTTCGATATAAGCTCGTCTCGTCGGCTTGTTGGGGTGAGGATGAATCACTGAGTCGATGAAATTATCAACTACTTGGTCGACCATT
>NW_013617517.1:3695-38200 GCF_000695525.1 Brassica oleracea var. oleracea | reverse complement strand
GATTGTGTCCTTGTTCCCGATCTCTTTCGATATAAGCTCGTCTCGTCAGCTAGTTGGGGTGAGCATGAATCACTGAGTCGATGAAATTATCAACTACTTGGTCGACCATTTCTTCTAAAGCTTCATCAACTTCATCACTTGATGAGGAAGACATTGGGTGTTTTTTTTTCCTAAAATGACAAAAGGGGGTTTGTAACTAAAATTTAATCAATTGTACATCTTTCTATAATTCTATTATATTTTTTCATAATTTGTTTTTTCATTAGTGTATCATTTTTTATCAAAATCTATTTTTTTCCATTATTCTATCATCTTTTTTCATAATCTATATTTTTTTCACATTATATCATCTTTTATCAAAACCTAATTTTTTTTTTGCATTATTCTATCATATTTTTTCATAAGCTATATTTTTTTTCATTATTCTATCATCTTTTTTCATAATCTAATTTTTTTTTTCACATTATATCATCTTTTATCAAAAAACGCACTTTCATGGCATCCCACAAACCTGCAGACCTCCGCATTCACCCTTCCCCACCTCTGCTTACATTGACTCCAGTGTCTTGGAAGGGAGCCAACGAGGTGATGACTCGAATTGAAATACTCCCCTATCCTCTTCCAAAAGGATCCTAACTTTTGTTCATTACTGAAAATGGGATCCTTGCTGGTGTTCAACCAAGCACTGATCAACACAATGTCTTCTTTGGTTGACCACTTTCTCCTTTCCACTGGTTTAACTAACCCGGGAGAGGTAACAGGTGCCTCAGCAGAGTCTACGTCTAGTGGTGGACTGCTCTGTGAAGCTAACATGTTAACAAACCCGGGAGAGTGTAGGGAAAAAGGGTCCATTTTCTGTTTTGGTTTTCTTTGATGTTTAGAGGTTTTAGTGATTTTATAAGGGTGGATTGTTTGTGTTTTTATAAGTGGTTCCCTATGTTTTAAACTAGTTTCGCTTAGGTTAAATACACAAAAACAACCACAGGTAATTACACAACAACTAAATTTAAATACACAACAACTTATTCACAGTTAGCATTCATTACACATCAAATCATGTTTATTTAACTCGAACAATTTTTAAACTTTAACCAATAAACATAACAATGAATGATAAAGCAAATTCAAGTACGAGTTATACTCTAGCTAGTTCAGATCATTTAAAGCTCTACTCAACCTACTTCAGTTCTAGTTAACGTCTAGCTACGAAGCAACCAAAACACGTAATTCTAGTTCAGTTAAGATGGAGTCTAACCTTTGGTGGTTAATCGAAGCAAAGCTTCTCCAGGTCAGCTACTTGCACCGTGAGGTTATAAACCTCCGCAGTGAGGCGATCAACCTGCCGAGTGAGCCCTTTAGCCTGTGCCTGCACATGGAAACAACAATGAAAATGTCTTATTCACATAATAAGTTTATTAAAAAAAATATGTAGAGAAAAATGTGACACAAAAAAAAAATTTGTTTACTAACCTCTAGTGTCTCAATCTGATTTTTCAGACTCGGTACGAACTTCATCACCTCCTCAGCCTCCTCCAGACGCTTAGTCAAGCTTTCGATCTGCTCCTGGACACCAATCACCCAAGGCTGACGATAGTGAAACCCATCAGCCTTGTTTAGAACCAAAAAAATATCAGCATACGTATGTCTATAACCATAATGAATGAAAATGTTCTTCAGAGTCTTACCTCGTAGTTGGCGCAGGTGAAGAAACGCTTCCCAGGAAGAGTGTCGTACTCCTGCTTCACTCGAACCTCGTCGATGATTCTCCCACCACAGGAACACCTTCTCGGAATCCCGTATTCTGAATCGCAAGTGTATGAAAGCATGTTGATGTAGTCCTTTTGCCTCTTTGAATGCTTTCTCTCTTCTGAGGGATCCATCTGTAAAACAAATCGAATCTATTTTAGAACATTAAAATCCAAACAATATAATAAACGACCCCTATATCGAACCCTCTTGAGGATATACAATTATTAAACGAAACCCCGAATCAATTTAGAACCCTAACTCGAAATCCCTCTATCGATTTGAAATCTCAGAGAAACGAACCCTAAATGAAACGACCATGACGATTTACAGCAATTATTCGAAACCCAGATATCGATTTACATCCCAAACTCGAAAGCCCCAAATTGATTTGAAATCCGAGAAAACGGTTTCGAGTTTCGACCACAAAATCGACCCAATTTAACCCTCAATCTACTCGATACTCACCTGAGCAAGTGGAGAAGACACTCCGTCGTCGATTAGAACGAGAAAACCTCCGGGAGACGGCGTCGCACGAGAAATCGCCTCTCACAACGAAACCCTAGCTTTTGGTCGAGAAGAGCAAATGAGTCGATACATGGGGAAGCCCAACTTTCCTCCTCCTCTACGCGCTTTCGTTCAACAAATCAACACACGACGCGTGGCTTGAACCCGCTTCATACGATATCACTCGTAAGGCCCGGTTCATCAAAACAAACCCATTTTTTATTTTCTTTTATTCATCGGCCCCTTAGAACTCGAGCCCATGAACCTCACTAAAATCCCTGCTGCGCATGGTCTTATCCTACAAAGTCTGCAATCTGTATGATCTTACTTAGCGGTAAAGACGAAAGAGAAGCAATGACTCTGGCATGACAGGTAAAAATTATTCGGCAGTGGTCACTAAGTCTTTATCGGAGTGGGACAAATCATTTGCGCAAATTATTATGGTGAAAATTATAGTTTTGTTGTTATTAGTACGTATACTATAACTTTTAGTTAGGAATCATGGACTTTTAAATCAAAACAAGATGAGAAGAAATGAATTTGTTAATGTAATTTAGATCTTCATATGCAAGCAAATCATTGACAGGTTACACAACTACACTCACTCATGTTGCTGCTGTTGTTGAACTACTAAAACAGAAACCCTACTTTTTAGATCTTTACATGCAAGCAAATCTCCTATGACTCCTAACTCCGGAAGCTCCATCCATTCCGCCAAACCCGAGACATCCAGCAAATCATCGTCGCGACCTCTCCCTACAATCATCAAGTCATAATCTTCCGCCGCCAATCTTACGGCGGTGGCCACCGCGGGACCACCGTTGACTATCTTCTCCGCATAAACGAAATTCTCAGAGGATGCATATGTTTCTTTCAAATCATTTAAGACCCCATTATCAACAAGGTAATCCCAATTCTTATTCTTGTCTGGTTCTTGACCAGATAAAAACCGGATCACCGTGAGACTCACTCTCGGATTCTGTCTCATCCATTTCGCAAGCGAGATGGCCTCGCGATCATCTTTACCTCCAATGAAGATCACACCAACGTTAACGGTACCGTTAATCTTTTTCTTGGTGCGGTAGCTTCGGTCATTGAGTACACCTACAGAACAGGGAGCACGGTCGAGGAGAGAAGCGTTCACACTTCTGATCACATTATCGTCAGATTCATATAATCCATCAGGTGACCATTTTCGTCCAGAAGGGACGATGATCATCGATGTGTGGTGGTCTAAAGCAAGATTGCAAATGTCATGATCCATTAGATCCTCTTGAGAGTAAGCTGTGAAGAAGCTAACAGTCGTAGATGCCGAATTCTCTTGTTGAAACTCGGAGAACACGAGCATCATTGTTTGAATGTAAGTGTTTTGATGCAACTGGGGTTTAGTCCGCTTGTCGTGTGGTATCAAGATTGGAAACGAACTTCCAGCGAGTTTCACGAGGTGTAATGCTGTGACAGCGATGACTCCTCTGTCTTTATTACTCTCGCCGTCAGGAGTGAAAGAGAGCAGTTGTAGCAGCGAGAGCACGCCAGAGATATTGTCCGGTTTGTGCAAACATGTTAGGATCTTGAGATCTGAGTTTGGTTTCAGATGCATGATGTCTCTCTTGACGTATCCTATATACTTCCTCTTTGGATCGTACAGTGTTTTCACAGTAGTAGGTAAAACTCCCGCGATCAAAAGAACGTATATTATCATGAACGTGTGAGTGGCTTGCGATAGATTCTACATTACAAAATAAAAATAAAATAAACCCATTAATTCGAAATAATGATATATGCATGCATGTAAGTGTGTTCAGGTTTTTAATATAAAGTTATCTTACCCGATGATTCGCGGCTCCTTCAAAGAAGCATAAGTCGACGAAACCCTTATAGTTCATCATAATGGCGAGGATAATAGATTCGTTAGTAGGTAACTTGAAGATCAAGCAAGACCCAAAAGTAGCAGTCCATTTGACGACCAATGTGAAACCCACCAAAAATATGTTAATGGCTATGTCATCGAACGCGTACAATACCTTTGAAATGTCAGCTTTCATGGTCATTACCACTATTGAAATCGGTAAAAATATGTTTGTAACCAATCCCTCAAACTTGGCTTCTAACGCAGACCCAAGAGGTGGACCGTCTGGGATGGCCATCCCGACCAATATAGCTCCTAAAACGTGGACTTGGTGGAAATAAGTTGTGCAAATACTCGCAGCGATTGCGGTCATAATTGTTCCGTATACATAGAGTTCCCGTACGGGTTTGCCTTCTGGACTTGTGTCGACTATCCATTGAGCCGTAGGCTTGATGATGAATAGGATCACAAGGATTAAGATGGTCATTGCCAATGCATCGCGGTTGGCTATTCTAGGCGATACATACCTGCATGACAGTTTTAAACTATTGTAATGTGTTCAAAAACCATATCATCTAAAAGAAAAATTATACCATGCCATCGGCTAGATAGTAAAATAATATATTAATATGGTTAATCTTTTGAGCAAGTTTTTTTTTTCTTTTTTGAATTATTGTTAAATTGATTAAAAAAATAATACTGTTTTTATAACTTTATAGCAGAAAGAACTTTATGATACTCATTTTGTAGCGAACCACATTTGATAACATTCATCATACTTTCTATCTCCTATCTCTCGAATTGATGAAATAGAAAGTATGATGAATGTTTTAAATTGTTGACCAAGTTTATCGCTTTAGAGCATGCACAACGCTAAGAAATTCAAAAGAGTTTTTCAAAATATATAATAACAATTAGAAATTATTAGCCAATGAAAAAATAGCATGTATGTCAAAAGTCTTCTATTAAGAGATTAGAGTCTTTTGGAAGAAAACCCAAATCTTTAGACTTCAGCTACAACCTAGTTCGAGGAGGTAAGAATAAAAAACTTGAATATATATCTAACTTTTTTTTTTAACTTGATATAAAAAAAGTAATGAGAAATGCAACAATTAAACCCTAAATCTAGGATGTCTCTTAGCAAAAGAAAAAACGAGGATATCTTGCATACCTGTATGATGCTACGTAGGAAACGCATTGCAGAGTGATAAATCCTAGGAGATCATTAATCGTTGCAATAGATATGGCGAGGCGGCCGAGCTCCGAGTTTGGAATCTTAAGCTCATATACCAGGTGCGTTATTACGGGTAACAGCGTTAACGCTTGAACTGATACAATCACGGTGCGTTCTGTTGGAGCCAGTTTCAGAGGCATATAGAGAGGGTCGGCCTTGTCTAGCTGGAAGTTTCTAAAGGCTAATCCGGCGGTCATAGTCACCACAAAGGACAAAACCGCGATCGCAACCGTGCCTTTACCGATATGAAACACGGCTCTTTTGTTGGTCTTCACGCCCATCAAGAACGTGAACATTATTAAACCCAAGTTGGCCACACCTTCTAACGCTATGTTACCATCTAACGCCACGTCTAACGATAAACGGTGGGAAGAAAAGTCCTGAAGATCAAATAGGTGACGTCCCAGAAGCAACCCCGTCTGATTAAAAACACCAAAAACATGTTACTTGCGACACAAGAAATGACGAGATTATAACTTTTTTTTTTTTTTGTGACACACGAGATTATAACTTTTGAAATCAAGAAATCAAGATTTGGTGTGTTGTAACTTACAAACATGTAAGAAACGAACTGTGGTACGCCAATAAATCTAAGGAACATATGAGATAACACTATTAAAACGAAGATGATAATGATCTGCAACTCAAGAAGAGGCAATGCGTATCCGAAGATGACACTCGGAGTTTCATAGTTTTCCAAGATTCCGTAAGAAGAGATGTTGAAGAAAGCTCGGTAACAAACTTCGACCTTGCTAATTGCTGGCCAAGGCGCAGGAGTTAGTGCTAGAGATTCGTTCATGAGGATGATGATAAGTATAAGTTATGAAAGGGAATGACCTGTTCTCAAAACTTTCATATCAACTTTGCTTTTATTTGTTACGCTGAAGATTTGGTTTTCTCTATCTGTTTTTTGTTTCTTCTCAACAAAAAAAAAGGTCAAATGTTAAATTAACAAAAAATGAAAAAAGATTTAACAACGTAACAGTTTCTTTGAGCAATTGTTGTTTCTAAACCGTTGGCGCCTCCCCTTTGACCAGTTTTTGTTACGTTTGGGCTAACGAACGGATGAAGCTAAAAGGTGGCGCATTGTTTTCTAGAACTAAAATGAGATAGTTTTTATTATATGAATTGATAAATTTTCATACTGTTCTATGTGAATTTATATTAGACCTGCACCTGTACATATGCTTATAAAAATGCGCATATCCGTATATACTCGGCTACACTATATGCTATAGCATGTACGTGAAATTTAATGAATCAAACGAAATAGGATTTTTTTTAAAACAACAAAATAGGAAATAAAGATGATATATATCTTATTATTTTTAATAAATAAAAAGATATACACTATATTGTTAGTAGATCCAAGCTGGGTCATCCAACGGTCTAGGGTGATGCATTTGACAAATCTTGTGACCTAAATAAAGTTTATGTAAATAAATATGTATTAATCGATTTTTGTATAGTGGAGGTGTCACAAAAAAAAAAATAGTGGATAGTCGCGTAAAACGTACATCAACTATAGTAGTAATAGTGTTTTGAGTGGTGAGAATATAAAAATAATGGACCTATACTAATGAGCCAGCTAGTGGGAGGATCCTATCCAATCCTATCTTGTTCTGCTTTTAAAAAGACAAGACATGTGATTGACATTGGACACACTATAAAACCTGGTTCTTAAACTGGCGCGCCAACTGAATCAAATCTAATACCGAGTGTTTGCTATGTTAATAATTTATCATAGACTTCAATTTTCTCTTATATTAATAATAAAACCTTTTTTATTTGTCAATATACTATTTATTTGTCCTTTTTTATATTAATAATAAAACCTTTTTTATATTAATAATAAAACTTTTTTTATATTAATAATAAAACCTTTTTTATTTGTCCCCGCTTGGGTGACTCTAAAAAATATTCCAACAAGTTGCTATTCCAGACTTGGGATTTCTCACATTGCTTCCGGTCTTGGTGAGCCTATGCTTACTCATAAGCCAAGGCTGGATCCGTTCAACATAGGAGAGGCTAAAATTTTAGTGGAAATTGAGCTTGATAAGAATTTTCCCAAAAAAATTGCATTGGATGATAAGCTTGGTAACATGTTTTTGGTCGATGTGGTTTATTCTTGGATTCCATCAACTTGTGAAAGATGTGGGAGCTTAGGTCACAAAGCAAAAAGGTGCTTACTTAAAGAGGACAAGTTGGTTCTCAATAATGAAAGTAAACAAGATCAGGAAGAGGTGGAGATTCCTGTGGTTGATATCAATCCTTTGTTGGTAAACACTGAATCAAGTAAAGAGACACCAGCGAGCAACATGCCTAAGGTGAGCACAGATATACTGCCAATTCAAACAGTATCTAAATTTTCAACAGTGCTTCAGCCTCATCATTCTCCTTCCCAATCCGGAGGTTCAGAAACTTCCTCAGAACCTCAGGGAGCTACTTCTCCTAAGAATAGCTCCATTGCTTTCGAACACTTGTCTCCTAGTGCCAAGTCAACTTCAGCCTCTATACTAGCAGGTTCACCATCTGCTCACACTATTCCAACCCAAGTTATGGACAATGTTCCATCTGCTATTATCAGTAATGAGGGTGCTACACCCTCAGGAAATGATCCAACAATCATGACCCCTCACTCAACCAAGTTTATCCAGGAGCAGGGTAATATGGAAAGTGATTTCCATATTAATGAGCAAATGGATGAATATGGAAGTGTGTCAAGAGGGGGTAGGCTGCTCAAGCGTACACAAAGGTACCAAGAGATGGAATGGCATACAGTTCGTGGACGAGGAAGTCGAGGTCGTAAGGGTCGAGGTTCCTAATGAAGCGCACAAGAAACCTTTCAAGTTTGGTTAAACTAAAGAGTTATTCTAACTCATTGGGTTTCTATAGCTCTTTCAATGCTTACTTTATGTACTAAACTTTCTCAAACTATTTGATTTAACAAATCACATCTTGTATTTTGTTTTTTTTAATTGAAAGCTTTTTTACAAAAAAAAAAAAAATATACTATTTTTATTATTTCTTCCAGAAACGTGAATGCATGGCCGGCGATGAACATAGATCAGTGAAAAATTGACCAATACTCTCCAATTTTTTTAAATAATATATAAACAAAAATTCTCAAATTTACATTTTTTATTGAAACTTTCACTACATCGTTTACAGTCCTAAAATTTTAGGATCAGCTCTGCATGAATAGCTTTTCCAAGAGAAAGAGGAGATATTTCAACAAAAATGCAACCTGAAAATATAAAATTTCGAAAAGCAAAGGAATTCAATTAACCGAAATAGAAAATAAATATTTATGATTTGCAATTTCCATTTTCCTAATCACGTACATAGATTTGTTGATTAGGCCAAAGTAAAAAATCTAACGTGTAGCTGTAGCCGAGTCATCACCTTGCATCTCATATAAAATAAAGATCCCACCTGCTTTCTTTTCTTCTCCGCAACTCCATTAACAAACATCTAGCCATCTCTTCAGTTTACGTTACCCTCGACGAGACCTTCAATTCTGAGTCAGTAATTGATCTAAGAGTAGGAAAGATCAAAACTTTAAAAGTGAAAAATGGATACTGGTTTCCAGGAAAATGAGCAAAATCAAGAACTTGACTCTCACGTTACGCATCTTATGGAGATTAGTTCTGGGTATTATGGGTAAACAACACTTATCAAATCTTCTTTTCAACATCTTTTTTGGTCATCAAAGCTAAGTTTTTTTTCCCTTCTTTTCCTTCTTTTGTGTTTAGGTGCTCACATTATAGAAGACGATGCAAGATCAGAGCACCATGCTGTGATGAAGTATTCGATTGCAGACACTGCCACAACGAAGCTAAGGTATAAAGTTTGTGTTTAGATGCCCATATTTACTTAAGATCCCACCATATTATATCAACATCCATTGTACAGATGTGAAAGAACAAGTTTGGGTTACATAAGTGAAGATTATATAAAAGTGAAACTAATGTGTTCTGTTTGTTTTTTTTTTTTCTGAAAACTTTTGTGTTCTGTTTGTTTCCACAGGATTCTCTTCAAACTGAACAGCTCCTTAGACATGATCTTCCTCGACATGATGTTTCTAAGGTTTCGAGATCATATTGAGAGTTATGTATATGTAGATTCTGTTTGTTCACTGTGATAACATTTCTAGTGTTGATTTGTTGTATTTTCAGGTCATATGCTCGCTTTGTGGGACAGAACAAGACGTGAGTATCAGTTTTTATGTGTGTAACCATGTTTCTTGATGCTGACCTCTGATTGTTTTCTTCAGGTCCAGCAAAACTGCTCCACCTGTGGTGTATGTATGGGGAAGTACTTCTGCTCAAAATGCAAATTTTTCGACGATGATGTAAGCTTTTCCAATCGATTTATATTTCTTATAAACTGGAAGTTGTACCAATAAAACTCAACACTGGTTGTTTCAGCTTTCCAAGAAGCAATATCACTGCGATGACTGTGGGATATGCAGGTAGATAAACTGAATTTGTGGTTACCAATTAAAAAAACAGAGTCTTATCTTAACTGTTGATATGTTCGTTTTAATTGGACCAGAGGAAAAGTGATATCTTGCATATTTGCATTGTTTTATCCATTCATTCATAAACATTTTCATCATAGAGATTAGAATTTAGACATGTTTAGGTTGCATTTTGCATACATGAGTCTCTATTAGGTACTGGAGTGTCACATGGAGTTCTTGGGGACATTTGGATGCATCTGGAGCTCAAAGGAGGTGAAATAGGTGATCATTAAACGATCAGAGCATGGGAGCGACCTCCCGGAGCGACATCACGAAGTCGCTGTGTCCCACCTCTCAGAGCGACCTTTCTAAAGCGACGCCATGAAGTCGCTCGCGTTCTCGTTACTCCGAACAGTCTTAGATGACCCTGGAGCGACCTCTCAGAGCAACCTACCAAGGTCGCTCCCGATCCAGAGTGACCCGTTGGAGCGACACACCAAATTCGCTCGCGACCATCGGCCCTGGAGCGACTTCCCGGAGCGACACCTGCAAGTCGCTCCGCGTTGTTCTGCTGCCGAAAATCATGATTTCTCAAGGACCTTTTTGCAATTTATTTTGGACGTTTTGTACTTGGAAAAACCTATGTTTTAAAGATTTTTTGTAACCACCAGAGGCGGATTATCTTGGATCTATTGAGAAATACACAAAAACTCTCTTGAGAAGTTCATCTCTTGGATTTTGATTGTTATGTTCTTGTGTTATTGTTGATTTCTTATATTTTTCTCTACATGATTAATCTGAAATCCAATATGGGTTTAAGAGGAATCATGGAGATTAGTGAGTAATCACTTTTTGAATTCATGGGTTAGGGAGATTAAGGGTGATTAGGTTAGTTCTAGGATGTTTTAGTGTAGATCATTCTTGTTCCTTGCTAGTAGAGTATTCATAATGCATCTTCTGAGTTGGCCACTCAAAAGTTGATCAATAGACATTTCCCACCCAAAAGATGTTTGATGAAATGCCTGAGACAACTCTCCTAGGCTTTGCTAAGATAGCTAATAGACTTGTTAGTAATGATTGCTTTCATATTATTCAACCAAAGACATTTGATGTTTGAGATATGTTAGCAAATGAGCATTCATCTAGACATAGAGCTTGCTTAGAATTGTGTCTAGGCTTAAGGTTGATAGTTTGATTGATCATTTGTCATCCTTAGTTTGATACTTGATCACCCAAAGTCTAATCCCTATGCCCATGAGTTCTCTTTTCGCTTAGTAAAGAAAGTCATTTCATTTATCATTAATCATTAGTTTAGAAACCTTTTAAATCATTGGTTGCACTTAGATTAAGTGAGTACTTGCATTCTCAGTGCTTTGATATCCCTCAGAACTGTTTCGACAAATACTATACTACAACATTTGCTTTAGGAGTCTTGAAAACTCTTAATATCAAAAAGAAAACTTCTTCCATTGCAAAAGATGTCGTAAGAGAGACAAAACTTTATGTGCTTGTTTCTAGAAAATGCTCGCATCTTTCTTTGTTTCTGACATTTTATTTTGTTTCCTTGAAACAGGATGTTGCTACTCCAAAGTTTTGGAGGACAAGCACCGGTGTCTGGAAGGCGCATTGCATCACAATTGCCCGGTTTGTTTTGAGGTAAAATAATCAAAATCTAACCCATTTCTTAACTGACTCAACATAGTTGTGTCCTGATTTAAGTCTATTTGTGCTCAGTATCTGTTTGATTCGACAAAAGATATCACGGTCCTGCGATGTGGTCACGCTGTGCATTTAGAGTGTACCAAAGATATGGAGCTGCATAACCGGTAAAAGAACTCACAAGTTTTTTATGAAGCTAGCCATTGATAAACAAACACAAACTTTTTTGTTGTTGTTGTAGATACACATGCCCTTTATGCTCTAAATCGATATGTGACATGTCCAGCGTGTGGAAGAAACTTGATGAAGAGGTAAAAGGCTTCATCATATAACTCTATTGTACAGTTCTCTTATGTTCATTGAATCTTCCATTCAAATTTGCGAAGGTTGCTGCTTACAAAATCCCAAAAGTGTACGAAGACAAGATGGTAAGTGAGATTGAATATCAATATTGCATTCACGAGTTTGTGTGTTTGCTTATGTGATTGGATTGAAGCAGGTATGGATTCTTTGCAATGACTGTGGTTCAAACACGGATGTCCGGTTTCATTTGATCGCGCATAAGTGCAGTAGCTGCGGTTCATACAATACTAGAAAGACGCAGAGAGGACCTAATACTCACTCTTACTCTTCAGGAGTTCCTCAGGTTGTTAGTTCAACCGGTTAACTAAAACTTGAACCAGAACTGGTTTGGACCTAGGGGTGTTCAATCCGGATATCGGTTCGGTTTAGGTTCGGTTTTTTTCGGTTTTCGGTATTTCGGTTAGTAAAATATAACTACCATTCTAAATCCATATTTACTTCGGTTCGGTTCGGTTTATATACCGTCGGTTTTCGGTTTATTCGGTTTTATACCAAAAAACATAATTATTTAGTTTGAGATCATATAAAATGAAAACACGAAACTCTGTTTGTTTATAGATAAGAAAAAAGTTGTGAAAATTTTCCATTAATTATTTTTCATCAAATTTATCATCTTCATATTAATTTAGTGAATACTAAAATAAAGCAAAAAGATTAAAAAAAAAAGACTTAGAAAATAAGATGTCTGAATTGCGATGTATTCAAGTGTTTTACAAATTATATAAGGTTCTTTATTACTATAACATTATGGTAATAGTTATTAACACAAATTTAACTTATGTAACAAATAGATTTTCATGTATTGTTATAAAATAGATACATATTTACATGTTTCTACTTTTAATCGGTTTTGTTCGGTTTATTTGGTTTAATCGGTTATCTACCAAACCATATCCAAATCCTACGGTTTTTATAAAATTATATCCATTCGGTTTATATGGTATATACCAAAACCAAACCATATTGTCTATTTCGGTTCGGTTCGATTCGGTTCGGTTCGGTACGGTTCGGTTTTACCATATTGAACAGCCCTGGGTTTGGTGTCTGAATTTCCAAAGGGAGTCTATCTGTGTACTTTCTTAACTATAGTATTTGGCTCTAACTCATGACCGTTAAAATAGGAATAAGTAGTAAATGGACCAGGCAATCCATGAGTGATTGTCTATGTTGACACTTTTAAACTCATGTTACATGGACAAGAAGATCCGGCTTCAGATCTTTAGGACCCACCCGAACCGACAAAGAAATAGCTTCGGGTTTATATACCTTTACGTTGTTGGGTTTTACTAACGACTTCTTCTCACCCATCTCTCCCTAAAAGCAACAATATTAATTAAATTATCTCAAAGTTAAAAAATCATTAAAGCGCATCCCCACAAAGGCTACAAGCAAGTAATAAGCAACCTCTTTAATTACTAAATTTCAGTTACTGCGCGCAGACAAAAACAAATTACATTATGAAGCTATAAAGTCTTGAGCTTCAGAGATTAACATAATATGAGTGGGAAAAACCCTCAGCATAAGAAAAACAAGAAAAGAAACCGTAATTTAACACATCATGGAGCCAAGCACATGAGTGTGAAAACGGATTTGAGATATAAAACCCTCAAAAAGAAAAAAACACAGCAAGCATCCCTAGAGAAATAAACAAGATAGCAAACTCTCACACATAGCATTAACTCTCCATTGACTTGGAGGTCAAACCAGGGGAGTTTTTTTTTCTTTTTCTTCAATAGTTTAAATCTAAACCCTAAATGGATCTGACTCTGTCTCCACAATGGCGCATAACCAAAAGCCTTAATGTACAAAAGATCACTCCCACTTGAAACCTAAGTGGGAGTTAATCTTGAAACTGACCTAAGTAAATGGTATATCAGATGACTATTAGTACTACAACTTTAAGAGTAAAAATCAGTAGCCAGAGTTGTGTTGATCGTTGGTCAGTGGAGAAGAACTTTCTGATACTTAGCCTCTGAATGTGACCCATCTGAGAATACTCTCTTCCTGTTGAATTTTCCACACCCATTGTTGACGTTAGGGCACTGGACGGTGACTGGAGGGATCTCGAAAGTCTTGAGAGGCGGTGGCGGATATCGCCATTGAGGTAATGGACCAGCTAAGAGCAGTGTCTGAAGCAGAGGCCCTGCCTTTAAAACAGCTTCTAGAAGTTTACCCTTCTCAGGCAGTGGCTTGTCAGGAAGCAGTGGATCCATAATCTCAGCATCTGAGACTTCTTCAGGCTGAGATGGTTGTGGGTTTATGACGTGATCAGTGGGTGACATGAGGCTCTCTTCGCAGTCCGAGGAGGAGAAGCTCTTGTTTGATGCTAGTTTTTGAGGCTGCAATGTTTCATCATCAATGCTTGAGGCTCCGGATAAAGGAGGAGTCATATGCTTCTGTTGTTGACGCGAGAGGTTATCGAACATGAGGCGCTGACATTTCTCGAGGGCTTCGTCTCTTTCTGTAATGGTTTTGGTTAATATGTCTTTAAGATTGACGAGTTGTTCATCTCTCTTTCTTATTTCCTCACGAGCAAACATTTTTGTTTGTTCTAGCTCTAGTGTTGTGCACAGATGAGAGTGTCTTAATTCTTCTGTAGTCTGTAAATTTTACAGAAGTGCAAATAAATAAATAAATAGTCAAAAAGGAAAGAAACAGAGGAAAAAGTAAATAAGCTAGATGGGACAGAACAGAGGAAACAAACAGGGGACACCTACATGAACAATCACTCATTGATCGCCACTGGTTAAACTCTGTACTTTTGAGATGTGTTATTAACACTTATCACAAACTAGCAAGGATTTGAGTTATCGAGTTGGAGGTTAAGAAACTCATTATGAGCAACTAAGCTACAACATTTGGTGATTATGCTTGACTTCAGAGAATATGTAAACAAAACATGTTCTTATAATTAGGTGACATGCAAAAATCCTTAAACACTTCAAAGACTGAGTCACCTAGTTGCATATTAAGACCACCATTCTGTAAAACTTGTTGAATCTTAGCAACTAGGTCTACTACATTCGGGTGTTTATTAAATAGACCAAGAAGAAGAAGAAATAAAACTGTAAGAAATTTCTTGTTTTGGACAAGACATTATTAGCCAAATTAAGCAAAATCAAAACTGAAAGAAAGATAAAGCAAAAGCAGAAGAAGAACACTCTTTTGGAGGGAATAGAGGAAACTCAGCTTTAGAAATAATGTTTAAAACTTACCTTTCCATGAGAGTAGTAGTAAGGCCAGCCAAGAAGAGCACTGATTTGGTTATCCATAAATTCTACTAAATTCAGCTTAAAAGATCTTTTGATTCTCTGAAATAAATTGTGTTAGAGAGGGAGAGAACGAGAAAGAGAATGGAGTTTAACATACGGAGGGAAGGACTTATAAATAAGTAAATACATGTTGGGCTGCCTAAAGCAAATCAAGTTCAGGTATGTAATTTTCTTTTGAGATTTTAATAATTAATCAAAAAAAATAAATAAATAAAATGATAGCACATGATTGTATCATATCCTGCAACGTTATTTCAACTAACTCCACTATATATTTTACCGCGCAAACTATAAGAAAATTATCTATATGTGGTCATCTCCAACCCCTGCTGAAAAAAAAAAACTGCAAAATAAAATAGAAAATGCAGTCACGAATAAATAAAAAATACATTACTCCATATATAAAATAAAGTTTTTTTATTTGTTCATAACTGTATTTTTCACTCCATTTTACGGTGTAATTAGAGATGCTCTAAAAAAATAAAAGGTTTAGATAAACTCTATCCCCAAAACGTACCAATGAAAGTTTTAAATATAACTATTATTAAAGGTCTTTTTGCAAATCTTTCTTCTACATGTTAACATGAAACAAGACTAAAATCATTTAAGTGGATGTTTAAATATTAATATACTATATATTCTCTCTATTCTGCAAGAAGTCACATTTCATGCAGATTTTAAAAAATGATAAAATATACTAATATAAATTTATAATTATTTAAATAAAATAATTATTTATAAAAGTTATATTAACAATGTAGAATGATACTTTTTGAAATAAAAAAAATAATGTTAGAATGATACATTTTATGAAATAGAAATAAAAAAATAATGTTAGAATGATACATTTTATGAAATAGAGGGAATGTGTAGTTTTTTTTTTCTTCTTTTGCTGGAAATATTTATGCATATTTATCGTTTTCTTTTCCCTCTTTTGCCGCAAGTGTTTGGTGGAAGACCAACATCGTAGTTTACTGACTTTGGTCTCACTCACTCACACTATAGTCTCGACTCTTTAAAAGTCTTTTTGTTTTCTTCTTCGGTTTTTCTTGAGATACAACTAGGCATACAACACGTTTTCTTGTCTTTATCCAAGAAAATCAAGCGCACCGAAAAGAGCGGGAACGGATGCTTCTAATTACATATTTTCCAATTTTATGCAGAAAAAGTATACGCAGATGAAAGTATATATGTATATAAACAACTAAAGATGCATGGAGTCAATGAGAAGTGGATTCCATGGTCAGCAAAAGAGGCAGGTAACCTAACTTTTTCCACCAATATATTGAGAAAAGTTTTATGGAATCCCTTTTTCAATTATTAAACCTATCACTACTCATGGAAAAAAAGGCATCTTGGTTCACAAATTTTAAGTGGAATATAATAGAACCTAAGTATAAAACTGAAAAATATTTAGTTATCAGTTATTTTCTTCAGATATGCGTGTAGCTTTAGTATGTACTAGGTACATACATTGCCTTGCTTTTTGGTGTTAAAGAAAAACACGTAAATGACCAATTGGGCCAGTGTTCCATAAAAAAGACTAAATAGGGTCAGCGTGAGCGAAAACTAAATTTTAATTTCTTGAGTAAAATATACAAATGAATATCCTTAATGAAAATGATCAATTGACTTTTACTGCAAGTGGAAGGTAAAGTCAGGAAAGAAATAACTCCATATTTGGGTCGCTGGGCATGTGCTGTGTGGTAGGCCTTGAGTTATCATCCGGGATCCGGATTCGATCCAAAATCTGCTCCAAAAATAAGTTATCTGAAACGTTCAAATTTAAATCCGAATAGTAAAATATCGTATCCGTCAAAACTGAATCCGGATCCGGATATCTTGATTTTTTAGGTCTGGATATCCGGATCCGTATTTTTTTAACTTTTAAAATTTTAATTTTATTAATAATTATATTTGATATACTAATATTTATACATAAAAATTAGTTTCATAATATTATATTTTAATTTAATATTATATACACATAAATACATTTATAAAATTTGTATAAATATTTAATTTTTTTTTGAATTTTTTTTTTGAATTTTAGTATTTAAAAAAATATTTTTTCAATTATTTTTACTTCAATTATTTTTACGAATCCGGATCCGGATCCAGGTATCTGCAGGTAAAATTTGGATATCTGGAAACCACGATCCAGATTCAAATATTAAATCCATTGATCCGACGAATTCGGATTCGCATTTAGATACCTTAAATTTCTTGGATATCCGGATCCGTCCCACCCGTGGTAATCATGATCGATGATCATAATAATATTATAATATAATATACATGTATACACGATATGTTCCCGCCAATTGTGATAGTCGTATACTGTGGTATGAGTATCCATTAAAAGAGTTATAGGATTCTCTCGTTCAACAATATGCAGTTAAATAAATATATATAAAAAAGAATGAAAAAGTAATTCCAATAGTAAAGTAGGGAGACAAGAGTTATCATTTCATGGTCTCTTTCAACAACATTAATCTACGAGCATGTCAAGAAAAATTTAAATCTTATTTCTTTTCTCATTGTGATAAAATGTTAAGAACTTATATGTTTTGGCTACTGGCTACCAAACGATAGTGGTATCCACTAAACAAGAGCTAAACGTTTCCCGTGTGTGTTAGTGCAAAGATTAGATATCCCTATATATTAATCCTTGAACATTGGTTAAATGAGAATATTGACGAGCATGTTTATGTGTCAAGATGAAAGCGCTCTTCAGTTTTTTTTTTTAATTGGACCGATCTTATTATGATTATTAAAAGAGTAACATTAAATGGACCACTTAATATTTTACTATATATCATCAAATTCAAATATGAGAACAAATAAACATTAAATTATTTCTTTTGATGTTTGTCATTTAATATATTAAAAAGGAAAACATGATTATTTTATGGAAAAGAAGATTGGAAAAGTAAGATGAAACCGTAAGGATTCCTGTTTGTATATATAATGTTATAGAATATTTTGAGCAAAATTTGGTTGCATAACATGTTCTCCTTTTTTTTTTCTTCGCTAATGATTTCGATTCTCTCCATTTAAGCTCTGAAAGAGAAGATGATTATGTTTTTAGTTCAGTCCATTTGAATTCGTTTTGGGCTTAACATAGATTTTAAGAATCTATAAAATGGGCTGAATAAAATTGAATGTAAAATTATATTTTGTTTTTATAAACGTAAAATCAATAATGATGAGGTAAACAAAAAATCAAACTCAAGTACCACCATCAAATCACTAAAATAAAACTAAAATAATCATTATTTAATATTTTGTGTCATGTTTATGCTTTATTAAATTTGAAACATGTTCTTATACGTAGAGAAAACAAAAACAAAAATTGTAAATACATAATTAATTTTGAATTGCAAACATGTCATTATTTTAGGTATCTCACCCTGCACAAAGTGCGGGCTTATCACTTAGTATAATGGAAATTGTAGATTCAGTAACCATAGAACTGAAAATTCATCAAATAACCACAAAAAATGGTCAAAATATGGTGGATATAAACTGAAATATATTCAAAAATATCACTAGTGGTAAGTTCTTATCATTCTCTCTTATATGAATACGATGACCCACAATATCCAATATTTAACCGTTAATGCGTTGTGAATATGATCGTGTTGGCAATTTCACAACAAAGATATTTTACGGATAAGAGCTAATTATACGAAGTCACAAACATGGGAGCTATCCATAAATGAACGGGACATGCTTTGCTTTCATTCTTCACTGTCATTATGAATGAAACAAGTTTGTGTGCGTTTTAGTTTAGCCCAATTAATCCACATCCTTAAATTCGAAATCAAGTGAAACCAGATTGTTTATTTTGTCGGCCAATAATTCAATTCCTCATGATAGTTTTAATGAATGAATGAATAAACTAATTTGAAAGTTGCTCCAAAATAAAAACTAGTTTGAGAAAGTAAAAAACAAGCTAAACGAACTTACCGTTGTGGCAGTTACAAAGATTCTCCACACATGCCTTTCAAAATCATTAGACTGTATATGTTTTTCCTTTGTTATGTATGTTATCGTAATTTATTGCCATTTGTACACTACATCATACCCAGTTAATATATATCGAAACATATGATTTGGGAGGATTTTAACATTTCAGATTTACAATGTTATTTTTATATTTAGATGACATCGTGTCTGTACGTATTATATCAAAGTCCATAGGTATTGAAATCAAAATCGATTGGTAATGAGTATATTGATGTATCTT
Organism: Brassica oleracea var. oleracea; assembly: GCF_000695525.1. Classification (NCBI taxonomy): domain Eukaryota; kingdom Viridiplantae; phylum Streptophyta; class Magnoliopsida; order Brassicales; family Brassicaceae; genus Brassica; species Brassica oleracea. The sequence goes on along the minus strand of NW_013617517.1, from coordinate 18,853 downwards.
TTTATTGAAGATGTTAGGTTCTTAAAAATAAGAAAACTAGATTAATAATATCGCTTTTTCAATAAGGCTCGTATAATTAATTATGTATACTGAATTATTAAAGCCAAAAGTATATATACTGATGGTGTGTATGATAAAGTCAATATATTTCTTGGGCTTTTGATAGTTCTAGTATGTGGACGTCGACTTCTCATTATACGTGGACTTGTCCAATAGCCAGTTGTTTTTCAAGTAAGCAGACAGAACTATTCGAGCTAATTACATCTTTTTTGTTTTTTTCCTCTTGCATATGTTACAATAGGATCGGCCCGCCCGTGATGTATTGGTTTTTATCGATGATGTAATTTTTGTGTTAATTTTTCTTTTATGTTCATTTGGTTGTAAGTATGATTATATTAAGCAATCAATGTTATCTACATCAAATTTCAATTATATAACTAAAATTGACATGTGAACATATTTAGTATTGTCGTTGATTCAGAGTTACAAAATTTTATAGTGTTATAATACTCATAACATTTTTCTAAATTTAAACTTTGAGCATTATAAGTTAAATCAAACAAAATCGATCAAAAGATAACACAATAGAGAAACCTTGTTAAACCACAAATAGTAAAGATATCTTTGGATCTTATGGAGTGAAAAATTGAGTTTTAGTCTCTTATTTTTCCTCTGTAGCCAAAAAAGGAGCATGGGCTTTTTATATTTTGTTTTTTGATCAAATGAGAGTTTCTCTACTGTTTATTTAACAATTAGATATAAGACTATGAGAAATCAATTACAATTATAATTTAGATTTTAATAGATATATATTACATTAGAATTGACTACTAAAATATAATTAATATGCCAATTCAGAATTTTTTATTTATTTATTCAATGTGTTGCTCAACAAATTTGAAATGATTAAAACTCACTATTTGTTATATTTTCAGTCTTGGAATTAACAGAAGGTAAGCAATGTGAAATTTAATTTAATTAAACTTTGTTTATGCTTTAAATACTTTTACCTTATTATTTAGTTTTTCATATAAACAGTTGTTTAAATTGATAACTCATTTGAAGCTTAGTTATGTTTTTAGAATCATTGAGTTCTCATTTCTCGGGAATCCGTCTTTAGAGCATCTCAAACCCATTGTTATTTCTACCTCTATAATAGCATTTAGAGGTGAAATTGCTCTAACACACCTCTATTTCTTCCTCTGTAAAAAATAGCGAATTTCTCTTTTTTTACTCTACATTTAGAGACTGCTATTTTAGAGGAATACATTGGAGCATATCTCATATCTATTATAGAGTTCTTCTAGTTTAGAGGTGAAAATAGCAAAATACATTGGAGATAATCTTAAAGGCAGTATAAAACGTAGAAACTGGTTCCTTACATTTTCTATATCAAACGATAATATATTCTTTTGACTAACTAAATTTACGGCTATATAATTTTGGATTGATAGAGTATCGGAGTTATTTTATCAGGCTGACCAAAGAAACCATTTTTTTACCAAGGAAAATGTTAAAAAATATTGTTTCAAACAAATTGCAACAGAATTTACGAAAATGAAATGCTAAACATGGTCTTTCGTTGAAACTGATTGTTTAAACGAATTATTTTTTAATTAACCCAAAATATTTTATAATAAAGAATGAATAAGTAAAAAAATATCAGAAAGACAAATATAATGTTGGTCTTCAAATCAGTTTATGAAAACACATTACAAACCAAATAAAATCAAAGAACAAATATTTTTTAAGAAAACCACAACCCAACGTTTACTCTAAATCATATCAACCGAGCATTCGATCTGTAAATTTGAGAAACATTACCTCAGCTCAAAAGATCTGACTCTTCTGACTCTTCTGCTTTCCTCAACTCAAAGATCCATTAGTTATAGCGTCTAAGTTTTTAAAGAAGCCCATTAATACATAGTACACGACAAAGCCCAATAAAATCAGGGTTTCTCCTAATCCTGTCTCGACTAATATATAACGTGTCAATCATATAGTGTGCTGTCTCATTTTTTATAGTTCTTATCATCTTCTTCGATACTGGTATAAGACTTTTTTTTTAATTTTTGCGTGACAGAGAAGCGCTTTGTTCTTTATCGCTGACAGTCAACCTCTAAGAAGTTCTGAGCTTTTCCATTTTTTTTTCCTTTTGGCTTTATATCTACGCTCTCTTTTATGTCGTCGAGGTGAACATAGAATGTCCACAAGTCTCTCAATCCCGTGAGACATATTGTGATGTTATTGTGATAACTCTTGAGATGCTATCCACTTATAATGAAAACTAAGTCTTTTTCCGGTCTTTATTTTAAAAAAAATCTGTGGGTTTATGGATCTCACTACATGATGAATCTCATAAAAATTCCTTTTCCAGTTTTTATTTTAAAAAGATTTGTGTGTTTATATGATCTGAGTACATAATGAATCTCATAAAACAAATGGTATTTTACGACTAATTTTATGTTTGATGTTTATTCACCTTGGAGAACAGATACTCAGAATCAAGTTTTCAACTTTTGTGATTTTTTAAGTTCTTTCTTTTGGCTGGGCATATGATATGAAACTATATTTCAGGGATAATTTGCGTTTGAATCTTATTGATGCTATCTTTATGATTATCTGATACCCGTATTTCAATTTTTATACAGAATATCTTTCTGTTTTATGTTTGATTGTTTAGATTAATGTCGATCTCCCTTAATTCCTTTTTATTAATACGGTTAATTTTCTTTGTTCAAATTCTGGTCTTCTGAAACTTATTGTCCGGCCAATAACAAGTTTATTAGATTAGGTCATAAACAGATTAATCTTTTTGTAAATCATGTTCTGTAATATTTTGTAAATTGGGTTGGCGGCTGACCGGAACCGATAGACGTATTGTATCTTAATTGGTTTTGCAACTTCGGGTCTATCTATTGGCAATCACTTGACACGTAAAACGAAAACGAAGATTACAAACATTAATCCTGAATTTTAGCAAAAAAAAAACGAAGCTACTTGTGTAAATTATTAAGCCCACAAAACAAAGTCCAAAAAAGTAACAACCAAACGAAGACCCAAAAAAGTAACAAAGAGTCATAATTGAAACACAATATTTAGTTAAATGGAACATGTGTTGACACTATATTAAGCGACTATATTAAACGACTTAGTGACGTGACGCATTCACAGGAGAGAAAATACTACTTTATATATACAGATATTTATAGAATTTTGTTGACTAGTTGGGCCATCTCACATTGTTCAACCATTTTAGTCGGCTCGTGTTTGAAAACCTGAAAAATGGGATTTGAAAACATGAAAATTTGGATTTGAGAAAAAAAAAAAATATTCTGGACCATCACAGAGGTTCTCTTGGCAAGCAAATAAACTGATCAAGCTTATAGACTGTGTTTAGCCATGGATCAGGATTGATAACGGGATGAATTGTAGATTTTGCTTTGAACTGATTGAATTCCGTTCTCAGCGGCTTTGAACAGGCTTTAGTGTAATGGTACTAGGCTGCTTCCTCCTGCACGGCCAGAAACTCAAGTGAGTGTGCAAACTTTCTTATCAACCCTCTGTTTGACAGAAGATGAAGATTCCCTAGTTTCTCTGGAGAATTGTTGATTGTCCCTCAAAACCAGCCTTAACAGGGTTCATACTATTATACTAATATAAGAGCATCCCCAATGGGAGGTATTTTGGATTGGATTTCTTATAAAATTAAAAATACTACAATTAAATACTAATATTAATATATATACGTACATATAGAACTCCAATGCTATAACTCCTTATTGGGGTTGTAAAAGGCTTGTTAATAATTATGTTAGAGACCACGATCTCAAATAGTAGTTTGTGTACTGTATAGTATTGGGCTTTGGTATGGTATACTTTCTTGAATCAGAATGTTAACAAATCTAATTCATTAGAACATAGTTCTTTTCAAAACAACTGCATTTGAACCTTATGAGAAGTGTTCTTCACCCAATGGTAGAGCCCATATATTCAGCCCAAATGTTTACAATCGGTTACAAAGTCCTTCAAGTCCCATTCTGAGTTTTTCATGAGTCACTAGATTACATGTTTGTAGCAGTTGAACAAATGATCATATTCATATTAATAAATGTTGGACTAGTGGTAATTTTGATCAGTATAGCACACTAGTTATTTTCAAATGATGAAATTCTGGTTCAACCCACGGGGAACAGAACATCTGCTACGACATCAGTTGATAAGAACCTTGTGTACATAAATTAACAACTTAATATTATTTTTTGAAAAAAAAAACAAAAAAAAACAATATTAAGTTGTTAATTTATGTACACAAGGTTCTTATCAAACAACTTAATATTATTATTATCAAACATTTTATGCAATCAAGAAAGGTCATACATCAAATAAAAAAGCTACTCGTTCACGTGTAAATGTAATGGTTGGAAAACTCATTATATCAATGATATCTAGCTTCTTCCTTCTGATGCAAGGATAAGCGATCCCTTAACTAAACATATTGCTTCGTCTTTAATATTTCTACAATGTATACATATATTAACATGAAATAATTACGCTCAAATGCAGTTTTGAGTTTTTTATAACACAAAAAACACTTTCTTCTACCAAGTTAGTTTATCCTAACAGCTTCCTTTTTGCCTAAATAAACTAGTTATTTTGTAACTAACTCACTGACTAACCTAACCATTATTTTAGCGGGAATAAACCTCCACCCCACATCTCTCTGCCATCTCAACGGTTCAGATTAATTTTGAAATCTTTGACAAGATTTGTACCTGTCTCATATCCTAACCATTAAATTTTCTTTTGTACTCTTTAAATCGACGGCCCAGATTCTTTATTTTGGATAAAATCACATTCATCTTCCTCCTTTGTATTTTTCACGGTTCTTCTGTAAATTCAAGAGTAAATTCATGGAAATTCTACACAGTCATCAATAACATAGCTTTATGTTTCGGATCCAACCCTCAACTGAAATCCCTGCCTCCGTCTCGTTTCTGTCTCGTCCTTGTCTCGTTCTCGTCGCCGCCTTCACCGCCTCTCTCTCACTGCCTTCGTCTCGTCTCCTACTCGTCGCCGTCGCCTCTGTTTCACCGCCTTCATCTCCTCCATCTCGCCGCTTATTCTAGGCCTCTGTTTTAACTTATGTAAATGTATATTCAAAATTTATTCGATGTACAAGTAAAACGATGTACACATAAGTTTTTGTGGATTAATGTACATGTGCCAGTCAAAATTAAGTGTACTCGTTAACTTTATCAAAGTAGTCTGTAATCACTACTCTTATAAAAAAAAATGCAATTCTCAGCTGGATCATGTTTAAAAGATAACAATTATGAAAGGTGCAAGTGTAAATATTTATAAACCGACATACATATGGCTCCTACATAGGGCTAATACAGTCTACATGTGGATTTTGTAGCCTCGTGTACATATGTATAGTGCAACAAATGTGTATACGATGCACATGTAACTAATCAACAAATTTTGTAATCAGTGTACATGTAACTAATGTACACGTGGGTACTTACGATAAAGTGTACATATGCACAATATTAAACCAATTTTTTATGTACATTAAATTCATATGTTGTCCACAGTTATGATGTTAACATGAACATTAAATCTACATATATATGGCCATTTTGTAGGGTTAAAAGTTTGTTTTAGGTTTAAGTGGTTATAATTTAGTTTATTGGGGTTTATGGGTTATTGCAAGAGGGTATAATGTTTTTGTGAATGTTTACAATTAAGTTATATGTATATTATAATGTTTGATTTCTTGTTTTCCCTGATTGTCTAAGTTCTCGTGTTCACATGTATGTATAATATAATGTAGTTTGTAAACACTACTCTTATAAAAAAAATATTCTGACAAGGATCATGTTTAAAAGATAACAATTATGAAAGGTGCAAGTGTAAATATTTATAAACCAACATACATATGCCTCCTACATATGGCTAATACAGTGTACATGTGGATTTTGTGGCGTTGTGTACATATGTATAATACAACAAATGTGTACATGATGCACATGCAACTGATCAAAAATTTTATTAATCAGTGTACATGTATATATAATTAGTAACAAGTGTACACGTGGATATTTACGATAACATGTACATGTAACTCATCAAGAAATTTTGTAATCAGTGTACATATATATATATATTTAGTAATACGTGTACACGTGGATATTTACGATAATGTGTACATGTGTTCAATGTTAACCCGATTTTTTGCATGTACATTAATTTCATATACGTGTATTTGTGTGAATATGTTCAATTAAGTTATGTTTTACGGTACATTTAAGTGAATGTGTACAATTAATATGAGTGGCAATTTTGTAATAATTTCATCTTCTTCATATTAGGGTTTTCAGGATTTCCTACAAATAGATCTCAGAGCCGTCATTGATTCTTTATCATGGAATCTTCATTTATTTACGTTTTACTTTTATAAATTACAACTATAGTATAAATTAACCAATTAGAACCAAAAACCAAGCAAAAACAAGTTTTGATTTTTGAGTTTTGTAAGATTATATCCAAAACGTCGTAGTTCTTCTCTGCCAAACATTTACCCGCCGATTCCCTAATCGTCTACGCCGTTATGCCGTCATCACCCGGCGGTCATTCGTCGGCTTGGTTGAAATTCCGGTTGTCCGAAAGCTTCTTCGTCTTCTTCTCTCCCATAACCATAATTTTTTTTTATAGAAGATAATTAACCAATAAAAAAATACTCTTTACGGGCTCAAAGTTATTTATCTATCAAATCTAACTTTATGTCAAGTCCACCAAGTTATCACCGATATTTTTCAAAATTCAAACTTTCTAACTAACCTAACCAGCATAAATTGTCGTTTTACTGAAATACTCATCTCTAGTTTCACTTTTTCAGGGAGAAATGAGTCTTCAACCACCAAAAACTGCTTTGGTAACAAAATCTGCTTTTGAGTGTTATAAAAACATGTAAACTGCCTTTTTTTGTGTTAATAACTCTATTACCATTCTACAATGTATACATATATTTTGTTATATGCATGTAAAGGAGAATTAAATGTGAAGAATAATATTGCTCAGTGATGAATGCCTTGTGAATAAATTGACAGCAAAAGACTAAAATATCTCTTAGCTACAGACTAATTATTACAAATATATAGCATACGAAGAGAAACAGATAATAGTAACAAAGGTATGATTGAAAATATATGAACAATCTCAATTTCCCATTTCAGTATTCAATATAAGTTGAATAAGGCTTGTAATATACATTGACATTGGTGTTGTGTTTTTGTATTAATAGTGATGGTGTGTCACAATCCCCTAATTCAGATTCAGAATCAGATTAGATACAGAAATTCGGTTTAAATATTTTTTCTTTCAACGCTGTATAGATGCATGCAAATCCACTTCTGTCTCTTTGTGTATAAATATACATAGCCTTTTATGGCTAGGTGAGTAAGACCATGTTCGTTTACGTGTCGGGCGATCTGCGACCAGTCGCGTGATCAAAATTTTATTAATTTTTAGTCGCTGTTTTTTCCGGCAATTTGAATGGGAACCCGCGACTGGTCGTGCGATTAGTCGCACGACATCAAAACGAACAACAACCTGCGATTTGCGACTTGCGACAAATCGCATGTCGCATGTTATGCGACAACAAAACGAACAACAACCTTCGACATGCGATCTGTCGCAGTTCGTGCAATAGGTAAACGAAGGGGGCTAAGTGTGAGAAACTGTGAATTGGGTTATTTATAGTATTAAATGTTTCATTTACTTTAGCTTACTCATTTACTAGAAAGCGCAAAATGAGTTGGATCACAAAAAAAAAAAAGAAGAAGCGCAAAATGAGTAGCTCAACTCTAATAAATAAATATATACATAGAAATTTCAACCGAAACGTTATTAATCAACCGTTTTTGTCACTGGTCCAGTCACTTTAATATCCAAGATAAAGCTGAATTCTCATCCATGTGGTTGTGAAGGTAGATTTTGTTTGCGCCGTTACAATGGTAAGATTCAAAAACTTTGTATTGTGAATTCACTTAACCAATCACGTTATTTACGCATAAGTTAGTTTAGACAACATCACGTCGATAAATTTGGCCACTGAGACCAGAAATAGAAGCAAAAGATAATTATTTGTTTTATCAAGTGGCCATTATTGTTTATGCCTAAAGAGAGAAAAAGATTTCGAGCTTTCACCGTCTCAGGCTTCGTCCGTGTTCTTAACCACTTTTCTTACGTCTTACAAAGGCTGTAATAATAACCATACACTTTCGATTTTCCATAGGCTGTAAAAAAAGCGAAGCAATACAACCTTACAAAGAAAATGGATTTTCTGTTGTCTGTAAATATCTGCACATCTGCACTCATTCTCCCCACACCCAGTGGCCAGTGGGGCAAGTGCTCTTGTAAGCTTTTTAGATACCCTCTGCGCTTCTTTTCAAGCCCCATACTATAATGTATAAATGTATTTGTTCGAGTGCATATTTTACTTATCCTATAATTATATTTAATTTGATATCCGAGTTTAAATACTGGCTCGAGAACATGTACATTTTATACTCCTTTGGGATAAAGTACTTTTAATACTAGCTCGAAAACAATGTATGTTTTTGGTTGCTTACTTCCAAATAGACCAGCTGTAAATATCAGGCTAATTTCCCGTATGGAGCAATCATATTTATTTGGTTAGTACTCCGTCAGTTTCATAATATAAGTAATTTTGGCTAAAAACACGAAGATTAAGAAAATTATTATGTTTTTAAAACGTATTTTATAATAAATAGGTTAGATATAATTTAACCAATAAAAAATAAGTCTATTTAATTTGATTGGTCACACTGTATTCAATAAATGTAAAAGTTATCTAGAAATACGAAAAATATTTACATTTTGAAACAAAAAACATTTTACTAAAACTACTTACAATATGAAACAGAGGGAGTAATATTTTTCTTATCTATATTCATTCATTTTTCTATATTAGTTTGTGAAGTTTAAGAGTACATGATAAGCTAACTTTATACAACCAAATGTGAGCTATAAAAAGTACTTAAAAGTGATAAAAAAAAAACTAGCTAACTTCTAATGATCACCACACATTCTAAACAAAGAAACAAACATTAGCTAAAATTATCCAAAACTACACTGTCATTAGCTTATCAAGAGACCATTTATGAAGCACATGTCTTCCCCAACTTACACAAATGCGCAAAAGTAATAATTACATGGGTATTATAGTCATGTCACATTTAAGTGGTACGGTTACGAGACGACCAAGCGATGAACCCGAGACCATTGCCGAGCTCCATTCTGCTCCATTGCATCTAGAGCCATGCGACCTCTTTCTCTCTCTTATCTGAAGATTTGTTTTTTTTTAAAAAAAAAAATTCTTAATGACCCCATTGGATTCGAACCAAACCCATGACACGAGAGAATGATGAGAACCAGATCACACCAATCTTGATCCAAATGAAATAGAAAAACAATTCATTCTTGAGAAACACCAACGACCCTTTCTCTACATCTCTCCCAATCTCCATCCCTTGATTTCTACTTCTCAATCATTATCATCACCAACAAAGAGAAAGCTCGGTTTCATCTTTGCTCCTCTTAACAATCAAGCAATGTCGCTTGACACTAAGAGACCTAGCATCAACAAGACCAAGAAGAAGACGGGTTTCATCGTCAAAATGCAGCTAAACAACAACAACAACAGAAGTGGACACAACAAAAGAAACCTCTTCTTCGTCTTCTTCAGAAACTATTACAGGTGGGTCATCTGGTTGTTCCTCTCTCTCTATTTCTTCACATCTTACTTCGCCGGAGACCAATCCTCACCCTCGACCACCACCACAACGAGTCTCCTGTCTAACCACCTAACGTCGTCGTCCCTCCCATCTCGCGCTCTCATCGAATCTTCCGCCATTCTCAAACCAGGCGGTCTCTTCAGCGGAATGAAGATATACGTTTACGATCTACCGGCGAGATTCAACGTCGACTGGGTGACGGCGTCGGACCGGTGCGCCAGTCACCTCTTCGCGGCGGAGGTAGCCATCCACCGCGCCCTTCTCTCTGACTCCTCCGTCCGTACGTTGGACCCGGAAGAAGCAGACTTCTTCTTCGTCCCTGTGTACGTCTCCTGCAACTTCTCAACATCCAACGGCTTCCCTTCTCTAAGCCACGCTCGCTCCCTCATCAGCTCCGCCGTCGATTTCCTCTCCGACAGTTACCCGTTTTGGAACCGGACTCGAGGCTCCGACCACGTCTTCGTCGCTTCTCATGACTTCGGCGCATGCTTCCACGCCATGGTAAACTAAACTCAAATTCGATAATTTCTGAGTAAAGTTTTGATTTTTATTTTTTTATTGAAAAAAAAGTTTTGATTTTTATTTTGTGAAGGAGGATATAGCGATTGAAGAAGGGATTCCAGAATTTATGAAAAATTCGATAATTTTACAGACGTTTGGAGTTAATTACAAGCATCCATGTCAAGAAGCCGAGCACGTGGTGATCCCGCCGTATATTCCGCCGGAGAGCGTGCAGAGAGCAATAGACAGAGCTCCGGCGAACGGACGGCGAGACATATGGGCGTTTTTCCGGGGGAAGATGGAAGTCAACCCTAAGAATATAAGCGGACGCTTTTACAGCAAGTGCGTGCGTTTGCGAATCCTTTCTTTATTTTTTATTTTTTCGTTTTCATGTTGACTTTGAAAAATTTGTGTGTTTGGTTAATTACTAAAATGCCACTTCTCGGCGTGCAGGGAAGTGCGAACGGCGATTTTGAAGAAATACGGCGGGAGGAGACGGTTTCATCTTAACCGGCACCGGTTTGCTGGATACCGTTCAGAGGTCGTGCGATCGTTGTTTTGTCTCTGTCCTCTCGGATGGGCCCCATGGAGTCCTAGGCTAGTGGAATCCGCCGTGTTGGGATGCGTGCCCGTGGTTATCGCGGATGGGATAAAGCTACCGTTCTCCGAGACGGTGCGGTGGTCGGAGATATCTCTCACGGTGGCTGAGAAAGACGTGAAGAATCTGCGTAAGATACTAGAGCGCGTGGCGGCGACTAATTTGTCTGTGATACAGCGAAACTTGCGTGAGCCGGCGTTTAAGCGGGCCCTCTTGTACAATGTGCCGATGATGAAAGGTGATGCCACGTGGCATATTCTCGAGGCGTTGCGGAGAAAGCTCGATCGATCTTCCCGGAGATCAAGTGTTTTGAGCCAATGAGTAGTTGACACGTAGGATCATGTGTCTAAATGGATGCCAGGCTGGAATTTTTGGACTGTTGTCGATATTGTGAAACCGGATGTCTCGTGTGGGGTCCATAACGTGAGGAGATTAACTTGGGCACGTGAGATGTTTGCTGAGCTGGCTATCAATGAGTGGAGTAACATGTGACTCAGGGAAGTAAAGTGTAAAGTATGCTGACGTGTAATTCTTTGGTTGAGTAGTCATATAATTATTTGAAAATAATAAAAGGACTTGTAGATCGAAATGCATGCAGGGTTAAATTAAATCTCTACTCTCAGTTTAAAATCCAATCATCGTAAACAACTTTATCAGTTTTAACACGAATGTCGTTTAAACTCGTAAAATTAACTTTTGATTTTTATTGTTCTTTGATATAGTATACTTTTTTACATTAATTCGATGAAATGACCCAATCATTCGACTAAAGTGCGATTCTTCAATGAACTGTAAATCTAGAAATATGCCGAACGCACCTCACAAATCACAATTTTTATTCGCAGTTAGTTCTTTTGACAGTCTCGGAAACTCTAACACCTTTTAAATTTATTTTCGCTCAGCCTAAATCTATTCTATAAATGCAAATCCAACATAGAAACAATCTGATCGAAACTCAACTCAACCCAAGCCAAAACATAAACACTCAGATCTAAAATCTAGTTGACCGTGCTTAAATATACTACTTAGTTGTTAAAAGTAAGATTAGTTATGTAGTATATAAAGTTGTGGAAAGTAATCAATAAAGAAGGGTGGAGTTGTATAGGGAAAGACGAAAGACAGAGAAATGTGAGCAAGAGACAGCTAGTGTGTCAGAAGATGCATATAACCCAATAAATGTAATATGTTGAAATAGTAATAATACTCCAGTTTGTTTTGCAGCCCCACCTTACTTTATTATCATACGTCTTGTAGATATCATCACTAAACAGTACTACATTTGATAATTGAGCCTATCATATGGACGGATATGAATGAATGTTTTAGAGCTGGAGAGGCTATATAACCAAAAACATATACGACAACATATTGTTCTTACAAATAATCTTGTGTTTTGTTTTTGTATTTCTACGTTTGTATTATTGTCGTCCTTTCTTCTCTCGCAGTTGTGCTGCTGCTTAAACCGCAACAAAAAGAATGATCATCCTTTACATTAATGTTTTGATTAGAAGGAAAGTGACATAGTAATATAGTATACCTCATGTATAAATAAAAGGTATGGTCACTGGTCAAGTACCATTCTCTTGCTCTATCGATAGGTTAGAGAAATAGAGAGGTCTGGATCTTAGCAGACCTATATATGCAGTACTCCCTCTTTTTAATATAAATACTTTTAGATATACTTTGTTTCACAATATACATTATTGGAAGTTTCAGTAATTAGCTACACAATATTCAATTAAAAAAAGTAAAAAAGCAAAATTTTAAGTTATGATTGGTCATTCTCTCTTTTCAATTAAATGTTAAAGATACAAATAGTAATTTTTTTAAAAAAATTCTGTGTTTTAGCTAAAACTGTTGTGTATAAATTAGATAAACAAAGTTCATACCAAAGGGACTTCCTAATTTTATTTGACTAAAAGGCCCTAGTTTTTTTGTTTATTCTTAGGCTCTATATTATGTTGGGCCGAATCCGACCATACGGCACAAGGCCTAGGCATTTCTGTTGTAATAGAGGACTGTAAGATCCCCTGTAAGGCATATAATAGATTTTTTTTTTTTTTTTGATCAACAAGGCATATAATAGATAGGATGTAAATAATTTGCATATTTCAGTTTTAAAATACTTTGGACAAAACAAAAAAATAATATTGGAAGCGTACAAAATATTCTTTGAAAAACCGAAAAACAGAGAAGCGAAGGTACAAAAGGATGGAGAGAGTGATGAAGAATCTTGGGTTGAGTTCTAGAAATTTCTGATTCTTGGTTTTCAGATATACAGAAGGAAGAGAGAAATGTTCAGAAAGCTATTAAAGAGGCTGCAAGGCGAAATGATATGGTCTCAGCCAAGGTAGAACAAAAAAGAATAGTTTTAAGAAAAAAAGTCTTAGCCTTTGTAAGCTTAGCACTTTTCAAAATGTGTTCCTGATGATGTTTCAGGCGCTTGCTAAGGAGATTGTGAGTTCGAGAAGAACAGTTAACCGGTTATACGAAAACAAGGCCCAGATGAATTCCATATCAATGCACCTTGGGGAGAGTGTTGGTATTATAAAAAAGCTTTGAGTTTTCTTCATACTGTGTTTGCAATGTGATTGTCTTATCATTTATTCCTTTTACTTTCGTTGAATCTTCAGCTGTTGCTAGAACAGTTGGGCATCTGTCCAAGAGTGCAGAGGTTATGAAGCTAGTCAATAACCTCATGAAAGCACCACAAATGGCTGCAACTATGCAGGAGTTCAGCAAAGAGATGACTAAGGGTACGTACCTTTATTCGTTTCCTTTCTCTCACCATATTACTTGTTAGAAATTTCTGAGTTGTAGTATCATTGTTCGTAATCAGTTTTTGTTGCTTTGATATGAAGGCCGGAGTTATTGAGGAGTTTGTGAACGATGCCATTGACAATGCACTAGATTCAGAGGATATGGAAGAAGAGATCGACCAAGAGGTTGATCAAGTATTGACAGCTATTGCTGGAGAAACCGCTGCTGCGCTTCCAGACGCTGTCAGGAAGGAAAGGATAAAGGTGCCTGCGCAGAAGGCGAGCACTTCCCGCGAGGTAAAGCTCATTCACCAAAATTCATTGCGAGAGAAAGAAAAACAGTTTGGTACTTGGAGATTAGATTCTTAAAGAAGAAGTTACAATTTTTTTTTGGTTTTGTTTTGCAGGAAGAGGCAATTGCAGAAGGTGATGATGATGAGGAAGAACTGAAGGAGATTCGAGCTCGGCTCGCTAAAGTTAGATCCTAACTGATGATTCAATTGACTCTTTACACTATTTTTTATTGATCCGATCAACTCTTAATGTTGGTGACAACACAAGGAGATTACTGTGTATTGTATAATATAATTGAACTACCGTATACAATGTGATCATAAGCTGTCTTTTGTTAACTAAGTTTTGTTTCTTTTCATAGTATTTCATCCCAAACTCTTCTTGATCTTATACTATTGGTTCATCGGATTTTCGGTTTAAGTTTCCAATAAAACAGCTTAGAAGAATCTGAATGCTAATACTCAACTCCAAACCAACCTCAAATTCATCCTCGTGCTTTCAAAGAACCATCTAATGAGCTTGGTTTATGATCATGATGATCAATCACCTGCATGATGATATAAGACTTTTCAAGGGTCTAAGATCAAATCAATGTAGTATAAAAGATTGTCGAACCAATCCTAGGTGATTATGATGCAAAGGGAATGCAAGACCATGATTAATCTAAGTGCTACCAGTTTTTGAGATGATTTGAAACTAACTTACTACCTAAAATGCAATAAAGGCACAAGCTTTCTTTCTTATAAGAAGGGAGAACTCATGGGCTATGGGAATTGATCTTGGGTGATCAAGATTCAACCTAAAGGTGTCAACTTTTAACCAATCTATATCTTCCTTAGGCCTAGACACAATCCTAAGCAAACTCTATCCCTAGATGAATGCTCATTTACCTAGATAACTCAAGCATCAAATTCCTTTGGTTGAATGTTACCTAAGTAATCATTAATCTCAAGTCTACTAGCCATCTTAAATTTGATACAAGACTTTTCAAGGGTCTAATATCAAATCAATGTAGTATAAAAGATTGTCGAACCAATCCTAGGTGATTATGATGCAAAGGGAATGCAAGACCATGCTTAATCTAAGTGCTACCAGTTTTTGAGATGATTTGAAACTAACTTACTACCTAAAATGCAATAAAGGCACAAGCTTTCTTTCTTATAAGAAGTGAGAACTCATGGG